>NC_028643.1:48627879-48650300 GCF_001406875.1 Solanum pennellii | reverse complement strand
TGGGGAGCTGTTCATCAATTTTTAAAGGTAGGCTGGCTAGAAATAAAGAACTGGCCCCCCATAGCCAAAAGGAGAATGCAAGGATGAAGTTTGTAGGACCCGGAAAATTTTCATGCATGAAAAAAAATGAAAATTAGCATTAGACTTAACCAAAATGGACAGAGAAGAGAATACGCCAAATTATGCAACACAATATGTATATATGGGGAAGCATGTTGGAAGTCGGCCTATTTTAAAAGTAATTGGAGAGTGCCATGACCATTAAACTAAAACTTAATATGATAATGGACAACATGTATTTACAGTGAACATTGGGGGTTAGGACTTAACTACCAAAGGCATGAACAATATTCTTATAATGGAAATAATATGAAAGGGGATTCAACCAAAGATTCTGCAACTATTATCATGTATATGAATAGAAAGGACCGAGTAAAAGACTACCAAATAAAATACAATAGATAACTCCTAAATATTATTTTGCTAAACAAAACACACTGCAACTTAACAAACTATGCAGGTAGCATTCAAATCAATTAAAACTATAAATAAACTCATGCTTAGATTTCAAACATAAATAAATAAAGTTAAGACTATACAAGAGGCTAAGGAGATGAGATTGACAACTAAGAAAAACCAGACATTATAGTAAGCTTAGCATGATTCTTTACACATAAGAGTTTAAGAAATTTTCCCAAGACATACACAAAATTGAACAAAAACAAAAGAGTATATACTAATTTAAACAATGAATCAACAAAAAAAAAAAAAAAAAAACAAACTTAACGAAATCTATCTCTAAAAGAGACACCATCATAACTTAATAAAGAGACTTATACCTACACTAAATTACAATACTAAATTACAATAAGCGCAAAAGAGTAAGCATACATCTTTGACAATGACTAACAGGTAGCCGATAGGACCAACACATGTCTCTCATAGCTAGAATGATTCAAATTTGAAGCTTAATGAGTAACCGAAGGAAGATTTCGATAAGGACTTTCACATTTCGAACTAAAAGATTTCGTACTAGTATTTAACATATTATTATGATACTATGATTATTGTTACTTAAGCACTCGAAAGAACAATTTATAAATTCTATTCTACTGCAAGGGACTTAATTAATTTAGGAAATCTTAACTATACTCAAAAATCGGAGAGAGAGAGAGAGTTCCAATAATAAACAAATTAACATACCATCTAAGTCTTCGAAACAAAGCTATCTCCGAATTCATTAACGAATAAAATTGGGTAAAAAGAAAACAAAAACTTTAAAATTCTATACATAATGAACTAAACCAATTTACAGTAACATCAAGATATCCTAAGTTAAGGAATTTCTTTCCAACATACAGTAAAAAACTAATAAAAATAGATGAAGCTTATATTAAGATTACTACTATATATATATATCATTTTTTTTAGTTAGAAGGAGACAACAGAATCCCAAAAAAACGCAAACCTGTCGCCCAAACAACGCCAAATAACGACAATAAAAACCGATGGATCAAGGAAGGCAGAATTATGCATATAATAAGACACCCACAATATTATTGAAATCTACTACTTAAGACAGAACTAGTGATATAAATTCTAAGATAAGCTCAAGAACGGTGAGATAAGTCCCCTTTTTTAGACACCCTTGCTCAAAAGGGAAACCCAAAAATCATTTTAGCAAAGTGGAGACAACAACATGAACTAAACGGATGAACAAACAGCAATACGAGAACAGAAAGACAAGTTAAAGAAGAACATTAAACTATCCTAGAGTTCTGAGACCACCATTATTTTCTTCAGAGAAACGAGATGAAGACTAAAGCCATAAGTTAGATTCGAACAGCTCATGTAAGAGCATTTCGAGGCTCATATTATTCACACCTCACACCTGAAACAACTACTGGAAGCCAAAAAAGCAAAAAAATATTAGAGTTGTTTATCTCTTGATGGGCAGCGAACCGGACAACATGATCAAGGAGCGATAATATTTCATCACCAAAACGTGATGTTGAGTTCGCACGGCCAAGCAAATCCCAATGTTGGAATGTGGAAACCTCTGCTTTTCGAAGGGTATTTAGTATGTATTTTGGAGTATTTTACTCGAGCTTTCTGGGTATCTTCGTGCTAGGTAAAATCCAACTAGAAATTATCCAAACCAAAGAAAAAAAATCTCTCCCAACTTTCGTCCAAAAGAAAAACTCCAACAATGAAACTAAGGAGAGTATATATAGGGAAAAACTAGGGTTCAATTGGAGGAAAAAGACTGAAAACACGGATAGGAATTGGGGACATTTCAATTTCGAATTCCAAATATGTTTTCCCTTTTTAGATCGGCAACCATTTCCTACAAGTTCAACTCAAACTAGAAGAGGAAAAGGGGGTGGAAGGCCAGGATGAATCTGTTCTTCCTTGATGTTATACGTGTCTCATTCTTACGCCACCAAGGACAAGGTTGCAACTGCTTTTGTCGAAAAACTCGGTTGGCATAGTACTATCGAGAAGGACGTAGAATATGATGCGAGGTTGAACTACACGCGTAGACGCCGTGTACCTTCTCTGTGAACTCGATGTTGCGTGAGGGGCGTACAAGGAATCGTTGGAATATCGCTGTGTATTTTGGGAAAGACCCGGTACTGTTGCTGCACAATGTCGTTTTTGGTTTCTTTGATGGGGAAGAGTAATTTGGGTTGGGTTGTGATTATGTTGGGAATTAAGTTGGGTCAGTTTTCCTGGAGTTTGGGTTTGAAGTGAATTTTTGGTTGGGTCAAAGGAAATGGGCTCCTGAGAATGTTTTTGGCTGAAGTAATTGAGGTGGGCCGATTTTGAAAAAAGAAATGGATCTGGTTTTGTAATTAAGAAAATGGATAAGGGATTGCAAACTTAGCCAACTTGAATTAAGAAGTTAGTCAAATTGAGCTTAATTAGCAAGTTTGACTAAATCATAAATAAGATGAATTAATATTAATTTATTAAAAAATTTCTTTATCTGAACAAAATAAAATAATTAACTTAATTGTAAGCTAACGACTCAAAAATTAAAATTATAATTTAAACTAAACTAATTTAATAAAACGCTAACAAAAAAATAAAAAAATTTGAGATGAATTTCGAATGTTTATTAAATTATAAAAGTGACAAAACTATTTAAAACCTGAAAAAATATTTTGAATTTTATAATGTCAATTATATAAAATCATTGGAGATTTAGAAACTTGATGATTAATCTATATTGCAGAGGTCCAAAATTGAATGTCAACATTATGAATTTTGAGTGTTTCTTGATCTAAGACACTCAAATCCTAAACCCCGGGCCATCCTTATGATCATTCCACAAAAACAAAAGTTTTTCTACCATTAATTCTAGTCAAAAACTCTCCCCTAAGATAACAAAAATTGATTATAAGGTCCAAGAATTGAATTACTAAGTTGGAGGAATAATTAAATTACCTTTACAAAAAAAATGCCTTAGCTTGGCCTTTTTTTTTCTCCAAAAATGAGGTTACAAAATAATGAGCAGCTTTCAGACTACTTTTCATGCATTAATATGCGATGAACCTGATATAATGCTGACCAGCCCGCAATAATGGCCCCTCTAGCGGAGTTTCACTTATTTAGAGGCTTACACGGAGAAAAAACTCATAATTCTTCCCCAAGTTCCCCATTTTGCAACACACCCTCGAACCTTGACGTTCTAAATTAACCCTTTTATTCCAAGATCGATATTAGGACTTCTAAGCACCCAATTTCACTTCTAAAAACCCTATAGACTCCCTAGTTTAATAGATAAAATATGATCCATCCCATGCTTAGACATTATATAGAATCCTTTTGCATATTGTCGTAGACCTCACTTTGCTCAGATTTCGTATGAGACTACCCTAGCATAAATATTTCAAGTCACTACTCAAAACGTTTTCTGAGCCAAATCTTTTAACATTGGTATACCCATAAAATTTGGAAAAGGTCGTTATACTCACTCCTAGCAAAAATAAATCTCCATCTCAAATAGCCCAACGTAGGCCCAAATTCACTATCAAATAACCCATGGGTACAAATTAATTTTCTGAGCTTTTCAAGATCAGATATAGGCTTAATTAAAAAATTTTGGAATGATACAATCTTATAACCAACCAAAATTCAAGTGGTATGTTGATAGGACATAAATAAAAGTAAGTCCATAAATGTCATTGGAGCATTAGTCAACCCAAAAGACATCACTAGGAACTCATAATGATCGTAATTAGTCATAAATGTGGTATTAGGTATTTTTATCACCCTAATCCATAGTTTATAGTAACAAGACCTAAATTAACTGTTAGAAAACCCTGTGACACCCCTAAAGATAGTCTAACAAATTACCAATGCGAGGCATGGTGTAGTTGTTCTTCACCGCCACCTTATTAAAATGCGTGTAATATAATTTATTCGGGTTTTGGAGGATATGTTTCAGACCTGTGTTTTTGAATTTGGAGATAAATGGAAAATGATTTTTGTTTTAGAAGAGTTTTTATACAATAATAACTACGCTCGACTATTCAGATGGCCCCGTTCGAGGCCCTGTATTGCAGGCACTGTTGCTCTCTAATTGGTTAGTTTGAATCTTTAAAGCCTAGGCCACTTGGTATAAATTTGCTTCATGAGGTCTAAGACAGAGTTTGGGTGACTAAATATAGACTTAGGTCATCTAATAGATGGCATAAGAATTATCCTAACCATAGGCACCGATCTTTGATATTTGAGGTTGGTGATCGGGTGTTTCTTCGAGTGCGGCACATGAAGAGCGTGATGTTGTTAGGAAGGTGGGAAAAGCTTAGTCCCAGATATATAGGTCCATTAGAGATGTGATAGAATGTTGGTGATGTCACTTATGAGTTGACCTAACATCCTACATTTTCAGCTATTCACCCGATGTTCCAAATTTATATTATTCATTGATATGTTCGTCATGAGTCTTATGTAATCTGGTATTATTCAATTAAGTTAGATGATTTTTTTTACCTTTAGGACCAGTTGCTATTCTATATAGAGATGTGTGGGTTGTGTTAGAGACATTTCTATTGTAAAAGTCTGGTAGATATATCATCTAATAGATTAGGCTACCTAGGAGACCGAGCATAAGATGTCAGAGTTGTTTCCCCACTGGTTTGAGACTTCATGTACTTCTTAACTCTTTTGTGGACAAAAATGCCTTTTAGTAGTAAATGTTGAAATGACCCTCTAGGTCATTTCACATTTACTGTCTTCTTTTCATCATTTAGAGTGTTTCTATTGCGACCCAAAGTCATTTATAACTTGCTGGGCTGACAAGTTTAATCATCTCGTCGTTCTTTTGGTTTATATGCATGTTTTTTTATATATATTTTGGATATTTTGAAACTTTAAGGGTTGAGTTCTATTAAAAGTTCTTGAAGACGACATCAGAATGTAGTTCTAACGATTTCATTAGTTCTTGAATCTCAAGTTTGCTCTAGAAGGATCTTTGGTACAGATCCAAAGCCTCTTTGTGTAATTTGGCTAAGAATGGAGTTTGGGTGTGGGTCATGTTTCACCACAATGACCTTTGTTGGAAGTTTTGGTATCTCTATTGAGTTTCGGGATGCCAAATTTGGTGGGGTAATATATCTCATTTACATTCACGATGGTTGTCCGGCTTGCCGGGTATGGGTCTCCATACATCTCCTAGTCTTTGAACCTATATTGCCACTATAGGGATTTGGTGGGGTTAAATTCCCATATACGCTAGCATGTTATTGAGTCACTTTGGTCGGTGATTCCACCTCTTTTTGGTGTGGGGGAGACACTGGATTTCATGGTGCTCACATGATCTATGTCGGTTAAAGTTAAAGTTCCCAATGAATGAATAAGGTCAACCTCAAATGAATCATATAAAGAAATGAATGATACCGCAGTTGCTAGGATAGGATAATCAAGAGGTGAGCTAGATTCAGGTAATAACATTAGGTTATTCCTGATCATTGCACAGCAAACCCGATGAAAGTCTTAAACTACATCCTAGGTATAGCTGATGTTCACACTTGCCTATGAATGAACTAAAATGAGGTACGTATGAATGAATGAAGAAGACTCTGTGTTTGCTAAAGAAGGCTCCCTAGTCGAGGTCCCATATGTTGAGTCATCATTTTGGAAAGTCTTAAGGTCAAGTCCATGATAACAAGGTCTTATGGCATATGAATGAATAATATGAAAGAAACTATGTGTTATATGTTATGTGCTATATGAAGATGTTATGTGTTGTGTGTAATACGATAATTATAATGATGAATGTTACTCTCATGGCATAACTTTCCCAATCTCAATTTGGCAAGTCCACTGACTTGACTTCCAAAAAAATCATGTTATTAGGAAAGAGCTATTCTTTCTCATGCATGTCCCTGGTGTGTGCTTGCATATACCCATACTTAGTACAAGTTCAATAAACAAAGTAGAAGAAACAACAGGTTAAGAAAAAATACAAAGACCTAGTACAGGACCAAAATATCACTGTACTCACACACTGAACTCAACCCTTTCACAACAAGATTAGAGAAAAGAAGACTTATTGTAGCAAATACTAAAATGCACCTCGAAACTTCTTTTAAAAAAGAGAGATACTATTGTCCTTGAAACAAGTAGGAAACTAAAGGACAAAAACTATATAACTAAAATCAGCAACCAGCTTCATGGCAAGGGAACAACATGACAAGAAAACTATCACACAGACAATGTGACATAGTAAATGACATTCGAGTGCTTTCTCGATCTTAATAACCAAAACGAGAGAACACCGGACTCGCCATCCAACTGTAGGAAATATGGAAGGAGATATTATCTTTAGAGAATGCTCAACTTTTATATAGACTAATTAAGACTAATTGAGATGATCATAATCATCAATTACATATCTATATATGCTAGTAATAATGTAAATAAAAGTAGCACAAACAAGTAGATACATGTATCACAAATTACTAGATACGTGTATTAAAAAATTCTAAAAGACTTCTTGAGAAACTAAGAGACAAGATTGAAGTACCAAACATCGAGGTGTGAATGCATTAATTCCAACAAACACCCCTTAATGCATTTGCTTGAAAACTCCTATGCCTTCTCGAAGATGACAAAACTTTTCACTTAGAAGTGTCATGGTGAAGATGTCAACAAGTTGTTCTTCTGTGCGACAACAATTGCAACTGAGTTTTGCCTTTCTCTTGCGTTTTTGAATAGCTCCCTTTATTTTATTGAATTTGGTTTTGCAAATCAACTTTAAACTTACAACCTCTCTTTATTTGGTTATACTCACACACTCCCAAGTATTATTTTTCTCAATCTTCCAAATTTTTTCTACCAAGAGCTTTCTTCCGAACATCATGCATTATTGTCTCATCATACTTTTCTTTCTTAACACTGACAAAGTTGCATCTTTGATAAATGTCACTCAACATTTTTTATTCATCTTCCTCTTCCTCGTCCTCTTCTTTATTTGACACATCTAAAGATATGATAGAATTATTATATAACTTATTCTTAGTTTGTATCTCAGAAAGGTCTTGCACAATGCATTTTTGCTTGAGAAGCTTCAAACCATGAAAATTCAAGTGACAAATTTTTTTGTGCCAAAGCCATTAATTATCTACAACTTCATTTTTGAGTGCATCGTAATGAAATTGTAACGGAAATTTTCTTTATATCATTTCTACTTCAACAATGACTTGATTTGGCTCAATTTTATCATAAATCTTGCAATAATTATCTCTAAACACAAGAGAATAATCATTTTCCATGAATTGACCAATACTAAGCAAATTTTCTTCCAATTCAGGAATACAAATTACATCATGAATTTGCTTAACACTGCTCCCTTTTATGTTGATTGAAATGGTACCTTTACCTTTTGCATCAACTAACGTTTCATTCCCCATTCTCACTTAAGTAGTGATGCTATTATTAATTCAGAGGAAGCCCTTTTCATCTCCTCTCATGTGATTACGACAACCACTATCAACATACCATTCATTGCTTTTTGTTGAAGCATCAAATTTGTAAGCAAAGAATAGATTTTTTTCCTTTCTTCCTATTGTTTTTTATAAAAAATTGCTTGCTCCCGCTTCATGTGCCAGTAATCCTTCTCAATGTGGTCAAACTTTTTACAAAAGTTACATTGGGACTTTCCTTTGTGCCAATATTTTTATGTAGTTTGATTAGTCATTTTGCAAACTTTACAAAAAAGACTAGAGTTTTTTTCACCTTTTTCTTCAACCTTCTTGGAAGAACCATCATGATCCTGCTTCTGTAATTTTTTGGATTGTAATTCTTCTTTTTTTGATTTTTGAGAATTTTGAGAATTCTCATTTGTTCTTGTCTGGAAAGTTGTATCTTTGGGTTGATCTTCATGAAAAAAACTTTGTTTCTCATGTGCACGAAAAGATCCAACTAGCTCTTTGATGGAAAGATTTTGAAGATTAATCGTCTCCTCGGTGATAACAACAATGTACTCATAGTTTTCTTTAATACTAATTAAAATATTTTCCACAAGTTGTTGATAAAAAATTGTATCACCATGATTTCTCATTTCATTAACAATATTCATGACTCTTGTGCAATATTCATCTATTTTTTTGATTCTATCATTTTAAAATTTTGAAACTCTCTTCTAAGAGTTTATAGATTTATTGTCCATACCTTTTAGTCACCATACACCTCAGTTTTCAAAGAATCCAAGCTTCCTTTGCAGTCTCACAAGTAGCAATTTTATGAAATATGCGCTTGAGACTCCCATTTGGATTTTGCTCAAGGCTTTTGCATCTTGACGATACTTAGCCTCAAGATTTTTCATCCGTGCTACTGTAAGTTCACCATCGTTGTCTTTCTCTTCAAAGCCATTTGCAACAATAATCCACAAACCTTCAGCTTTCAAATGTGTTCTCATTCTTATCTTCCAGTATTCAAAATCACTTCCATAAAAAATGGAGTAAGAACAATTAAAGAATCAACGCCTTCATTTGTTTTGGATGCCATATTTTTTCTTCACCTAATCCCCAATTAAGAACGAAACCTGCTCTTGATATCAATTTGTAGGAAATATGAAGGAGAATATACTATCTCTAAAGAATGCTCAAGTTTTATATAGGCTACTTATGGCCACTTGAGATGATTACAATCATCAACTACATATCTACTTATACAAGTAATAATGTAAATCAAAGGAGCACAAATAACTAGATAAATTTATCACAAATTACTAGATACATGTATTACAAAATCCTAAAAGACTTGTTCAAAAAAATAAGACACAATATTGAAATACTAAACATCAAGGTGTGAGTGCATTAATTCCAACACCAGCGGCATCTAACCAATTGTGTATAGCTCCCTGGCAGGCCACCATTAAAACTATAGTGGTCTGAGGAGGTAGTTATCCTCAAGGATATAACTAGACCATATATGTTCACCAACATGCTCAAGTGAAATATCCACAAGATTTACGGTAACAATAAAGAAACTGAATTATATTTAGTAGCTCCTATTCAGGGTATATGAGAGGCGAAAGCACCACAAAGGTATTGAAATTAAGGAAAACAAAGTTGAGTTGAATTTCGCAGAAACAACAGCATTTCTGCCATCTTTTCAGCGAACTATGGAAAACAGGCATTATAAAAGTAAAATGAGGTATAAATTATAAGACATGGTTATAGTTAAAGAAGCTTCAATTATTGTACATACAACTATAGTAGATGGTTTTATCCACTTACGCACTATGCTACTATTAAATTCAGCTACTAAAAAATCAATCAAAATGCATCTCTAGACGGTAAATTCAAGCTAACGAGATCATGCATTCCGTAAATCCACCTAAGCCTTAAAGCTTGCCTCATATGCAAAGAACAAAACTGCTTAAATTGATCAATAGTTATATATATATATATATATATATATATATATATATATATATATAAAAAATCAAACTTTCAGAGTAGATTCACATGGTATGTAAAACTAGCAAATTACAAGAACTCGACTCATATATGGTCCATGGACAACACGAGGCAAAAACGAAGGATGCTTATTTCCCCTTCTTACGCAGGGTATCATCATCAACATCTTATTTTTAGTCGATACACCTATTATAAATGACATCCCAACTATTTTCTGCCAAGCACCAGACATCCGGACAGCTACACTACAATATGGAGTAGAACAACTCAACCCTATCAATGAAAGAAGAGAGAAAGCAAGAGAAGAGATGAAACATAAAGTTTCATCAATCAACATGAACCACATCTCAGTCCAAGTTAATTGGGTCAGTATCTAGTTGGGTTAGCTATTATCTGTATTTGTTAAGAGGATTCATCTTTTTCTTTTCTTTTCTTGATAATAAATTAAAATAGAGGGGATTCATCATAGCTCAACCATGCCTCGCATAGAAGAGAGGCTAACAAACTTCATAATATTTTTAGTAAAGACATTCATCATGAAACAGTAGAAACAGATAATGATAATACAAGCATCAATACAAAAGAAACATGAAGGTTTATCAATCAATTAATCAACATCAACCACATGTCAGTCGTAAGTTAATTGCACTAGCTTCTAGTTGGGTTAGCTATTTATATGTATTTGTTAAGAAAACTAAATAGAGGATTCACAATAGCACAACCATGCCTTTAATAGAGGACATATGCAAAGAGAAAACCAACCTCCCAATATTGTAAGTAAAAACGTTCACCACAATACATGAAACAGTAGACACAAATATAAATGCAAAACAAAAAAATGACTCATACTTTACACACATCAAAATAACCCAAGGCAGCTCCTTTATCCAAGTTTCACAATCCATTAACACCGGAAGAGTATTAAAGCAAACAAGACATAGTTTTAATACATCTAAACCTAACCCGTAAATTCCCAAACAATTATTACTAAGAAAAGGGTTGCAGATGATGACCCATACATAGAAAAATCCAAAATTAGCTTGAAAAATACAAAATTGATGTGTATCAAGGTGATCTAGCTAAAAAAAAAAACTCAAAACACCCTATTACCAATAGAAGTCTAGTTGACTGAAATCTGAGAAAGCGGGTTTATATAGGGTTAAGAAGCTGAGAAACATAGGGCTTTGGTTCTGAATTCATGCCAATGACTGACCAATCTCCAAGCTTCTACATGAGATCCTTAGTTACGAAGGTGTGAATTTGTAAGGTCGCACCCTACATTTGGGGCAAATGTAGGCAAAATTATGTGTTAGTACAAGTATGATTGTCATGCATAAAACATTTGAAAATATATTTAAAGAGAGATAAATTTTTCAAGGTATGCAACGATGAAGGTAAAACATTAAATAAGAGGTTAAATACATGAATCATAATGGTCAATGTCCATAATCATCATCTTAAAATACATATGAGATATTTTTTAAGTAACATTAGTCAACATATCTTGCTTGTGGGAAGTTGTCTTAACCGACATATAAGACCATGTGATCTACCAACATGGAATCTGGTGTCTCCTACATCGAATATGGTCGTCCCACATGCCAAGGTAAGGACCGTGAATTCTAGCTTATGTGTATACACTAGCTAATGTCTATCTATACAATCCTATATTGACATATAGTTATGGGACACGCGCAATCACCACTTTTCCACTCGATACTAAGATCAACTTCCATGGAATAGTTCTTAATCATATTCATCTTATCTTTTAAAAGAACATGGGTAATCGCCTCTTGTCCGTGCATCATGTGACATGGGTAATCAAATCTTGTCTTTTATTAGAGGTCATGGGTAATCAAATCGTCAGTTGTCTCATTCTTAGAATAGATCCATACTTTAATTCATTATAAGTGAGAAGAACTTTCAACATTAGAATTCTTTATCTGAGAAAACCTTTCACATCCAAGCATAAAATAGTTATGTGAGCAACCCTTCACAATAATTAACTACTATAACAACATATATGCTTTTATTTCACAAGCAATCTACACCATATTCATAAATTCATAAGAACATGTATAGTTTCATAATGAACCTTTCACAGTTTTAAACTTTATTTTAATCATGAATATCGAGAAATCATGGGTTACACATGGTGTCACGACCCAGACCATCGTGATTGACACCCAACTAACCCTTCGGTCTACTACTACAACTCAACCTTAACAACTAAGCCAAAAACTAAAGCAATTAAGGATATGGACATAAGAATAATGGCTAAGCCTGAAGTTCCCATAAATTTCCAAAAGATGTAACAACTAACAATGCGGAAGTAATACGCCTAGAACCTGAAAGTCAATGTACCAAAACATCTAAAGTTTAACAAGTCTAAACAGGAAGAGTTACAACCCTAACTAATGAATTAATAACTAACGAAAAAGTGTAAGTCTGGTATGTGGACGTAGATGGAAGATAACTCATGGTAGTCAGGAAGAACTGACTCATCCTTGAATTTGAAGCAATCAATGATCTTCTAGACGAGGTCTGTCAAAAGCCGCCTGAAGATGCCCCGTACTCAACAAAGAAAGATCAAGTGAAGTATGAGTACACCAATACATTATAATTGTAGGATCACGTGGCTATTTTACTAAGTACAACATAAGTAAGTCAATGCAACAGAATAATAACATGCATACACGAGCATATACAATATAATCGTCATTTATGAGCAGTGGAGAATTTTACAATTCTCAAAGTGAGTTGGTGAGCATCCTTGGACTCCGGACGACATCTTTTAATGCTTTTTAGTTAGTTAAATAGGATGTTGTGGGGTTTGTCCCAACATCCATCTAGTAAGTTTAGAGGATTCATAGAAAATTTTGTAGTTCAGTAGTCTTTACATTTTCATTCTTATATTGAAGACGTGGGTTGCCATTTTGGCCAAGTTGAATGTTTAAATCATTAAGACATTCCTGGTTATTTTATTATTCAGTTCAGATCAGTTCTTTTATCATTATGTGATTGTGGTCTTCCCCTGAGTTAAGTAAAACATGCCAAGGGTTCTCTAGAGACTGGTCATCGAGTGTCAGTCCAGCCAAGGGTGTAGGCTCGGGGCGTGACATGCAGATGGAGGATTTTTAGAGTAGAAGGTTGGTAGCTAATCGTTATCTAGTTTTTCTTGTTAGTGTTATTTTATCATTCACAAACTATCTTGTTTCTTAATTCTATTATTACATTTCTTTTTTAATTCAATAACCGTATTACGTATGGTTGTTACTGAGACAAGGGTCTATCGAAAACAACATATCTACCTTTACATGGTTAAACAAAGCTTGTGTAAACACTACCCTGCATATTCATGTGGGATTAGAGTCAGTATATGTTGTTGTTGCTGCTTTACATTATTGAGCTATGATCTAAAGAATTTGTATTTAAATCAAGATAATGGAAGGGAAAGAATCATTTGGATACCAATCTATACTAAAATAATAAAATTGATTCAAAATAAAAAAATAAAACACCATTTTTGTAAGATATCATAGGATTGTAAGAAAAATGACAGTGAATTGTTTTCCAATTTTTTTTGAGAAACGACAATGAAGTCAATGTATAGTTCTTAAACTTCACAACATAATTTTAAAAATAGCTTTTATAGGAACCAACAACTTTTCCATTCTTTGCTTGAATATAATTATTTAAATATTCTAGAAAATCTAACTTAAATTGCTTAATCAAGTTTAAGTAATTAGAATTTTAATCATGTGAACAACTCTTACCAAAGTATGGCAATTTTCAATTTTAATATGCAAGGGAACCAATGTGTGCTTATTACTATTTTCTAACAATTCTCATGGTTGATTATATTTTTTCACTTTTTCCCCTTATTTTTACCCTTTACATGGTTTCATTATGCATTTTATGATTTGCGGGGATGAGTAACACAGTACCTGAGGTGATCGAATGGGTTATGAAGAAGATTTTCAGTTTTAAAAGATTGATTTTTAGAAAGTTTGACCAAAGAACATATTTTGGGTAAATAAGGTCTATTTTATTTTTTGTATCTTTATTAGGTAAAATGGGTTATCTATGAATTGGGTTAGCAAAACATTTTGCGTAGTGACTTTAAACTTCTTGGCTAGGGTAGTCTTAGATGGGATATGAGCAAGGTGAGGTCCTGGGAAATCCTAGAAGGCTTTGGAAGGTATTTCTAAGATTGGTTCGTGTTTCCTAGTATCTAACACATTATGGAAGCCATAGGGATTTCCCAAATTGAATTCGGGTAAGTAAAACTCCCACTATCAAACTTGGTGTGAAGATTATAGAACGTAAATATTCAAGGTGTATGGAAAAATGGGGCTTTGGGAAGGATTTTATGTCTCAATGCAGCTACTATAGAAGGATTCATGCCTCTACAACAAGATAAATTAATTCCCATTATATAGGGGTTGCCCCTATGGTGACACCACTATAGCGAGATTTAGTGGGGTTTCTATGCGGAAAAACTCTGAACCCTCTTATTTTCTTAAACTTCATTCTTGGAAATAGAAAAGGCGACTTAGGGAAACTCTCCTTCGTATTTCCACCAAGATCTTCAATTTAGGTAAGTTAATTACTTCTCCAACTCGTAGTTTGATTCTTAAGCCTTAGAATCAACAGTTTTACTCTTGGGGAAGGGTTTTAGCTTGAATTTAATGATATAAAAGACTCTTGATGGGTATCATGGAATGTCCTCAGGTTTAAGTTGTTACTATAATACGGGTATTGTTAGGCCATTATTAGTTGATTGTCGTGCTTTATTGTTTTTCTAGTCCAAGATAAACCGAAATTCATAACAACGGAAAAGCTCAAGTTCTTTAGAGTTTCCAAGGATTGATATTTTATAGGCGATAGATTTGTGTTTTTCTAGCTTATTCAATACATGATTTTTAACTACGATTCAAGGTAACGTATGCATGATACATAATTAGGGAAATCATAAACATATGATGTGAAATAAAAGATGTTGTAAGTCGCATGCAATAAATGTGTTACATGAATGTACATATCTGATTGTGATTCATTGTGGTTGTGTTTGTGTTGTATGTTTATGATTGGTATCGTGTGCCACATAAACACATACATTGGTGAACAGGTACCATGTTGGTACACTAACATCTGAAATTGTTACCACGTCAGTACAATGGGAGCATGTATCACGATGCTACACTAATAGTTTGTATATGTGAATTCTACGACAGAACCTGACTCTCTAGTTGTGATTATGGATCATGTTTACTATGTATATAAATACGATCTAAAAACTTGAGTCATGAGGACACCTACTATAAATCTTCAGTAGGTAAGTCAACCTGTAATTCAGAATGACAAGTAACATGCTTAAAGTCACCCTCATCTCTGAATCCTACTGGAACCAGCTCGATATAAGCGCAGGTGAATGATGCTTGGAGATAGATCCTGAAAACATAGGTAGAGTGTAGTATTAGTACCAAAATAATAGGTACTTAGTAGGCATCATAGACCGACTGAGTTTGAAAAGTAAAGAGAATACAAAAAGCAAGAAATAACTCTATAGAGGTCAAATGAACGGAAGTATAACAGGACTATACATGATTCTAAGAAGGAGTGGAAGAGAACAACAAGAAACTAACTATGACCTAACTAGACATCAATAAGCCAAGACGGTACACTTATGCACAAGTTTAAGAATAATTACCCTAATGGACCACCATGGGCTTCTTACGTAAATGTACAGGTGACAAAAAAAATCAATGATATTGTATATATAGTTATGTCATGTTTCAACAATGTATAATAATATATATATGATATAGGCGAAATGACATAAAATATTCCTCATCTTTATGATTTAGAGTTGATGTACCCTCTCGTTACAAGACTGACTTAAATATACCCTTATAGCTACAAAACTGGTTCATATATATCCTACCGTTACAAAAGTTTCTCACATATACCATTTTTATCTAATGGAAATTAAAAAGACATTAATTTTCAATTTTTTTTTAAATAATCAATATACGACTATATATGATCTTTCAAGCAAAGTTCAAGGTATATTTATTCTTTATCATACATGATTTTTTCATACTTTTTCTATTCAACGGCTAATTTGAATTTTAAATATCCCTCAAATAAATCCATTTTAATATCGTTATTTGAATTTATTATTCTTATTTGATTTTTCTTTCATTTTTTATGAAATAATATGGGAAATAAAAAGAAAAACATGTGAATGGAAAAGAGAAAAAATTTAGGATATTGAAAACTAATTTGTTTTTGCGGCTATATTGTAATTTTTTTTTGGTATGGGAAAAGGGTCTGATATACCCCTCAACTTTGTCATTTAGAGCTGATATACCCCTCGTTATAAAAGTGGCTCATATATGCCCTTACCGTTATACAAACGGCTCACATATACCCGTGCCGTTACAAAATGGCTCACATATACCCTTTATTTAACGAAAGTTAAAAAATTAGTTTTATATTTATATTTATTAGTTGTAATTTTTTTTCAAAAATTATTTTGGGGTATATATGATTCTTCTATCAAAGTTCAAGGTATATTTAATTTTTTTCATACATAAATTATTTTTTGATTTCTTTTATTATAATTATTTGAGTTTCTTATTCTTATTTTGTTTTTTTTCTTTCATTCCTTAGTTTAAAGAAAAAAAATTTAAACTATTTTTTTGTGTGTATTGTAATTTAATTTCGTATTCGAAAAAAAAATTTGATCATCTACAATAAGTTTTACAAGAATATTAGTGAAACATAAGTAAATTTGATTATCAAAATAATAATTATAAATTAGTCATTCAAACAAAAAAAGTCAAAAAAAATATTTTTGACGAGTATTAAATTTACTCATATGGGATTATAGTTTTTAGAAAAAAATAAAAATAAAAATAAAAATTATTTTTTTTTCATTTTCGTTAGAGGAAAAGGGTATATGTGAGCCATTTGTTTACAAGTAGGGGTATATATGAGCCACTTTCATAACAAGGGGTATATCAGCTCTAAATGACAAAGTTGAGGGGTATATCAGACCCTTTTCCCTTTTGGTATTTGTAAAAAACAATAAGGCATGTGTGATAAATTTTATAAGAAAACGAGGGAAAATTTAAATTTGACCATAAAAATAGATATGATTAGTTATATTATCAGAAAAGTTATTTATCTATTAGACTTTTTATCTATTCTTAACACAATTATATTTTTAACTATTAATAAATGATTAGTTATATCTTCTTAAATATCTTTTTACTTAATCTATTTTAAAATCCCTTGCCAATTTAAATCCTTTTGTACTTCAATTATTTTAAAAGCCTAACAATCACCTCATTTAATTTTCTATAATGAACATTTTCTTCACGGATAGTCAGCATAATTGAGGAGTCTGTATCAATCATGTATTTTATTAAATATTTTAAAGACTTAAGTTGCTATATTTTGGAGAATTGAATATATAATATGATTCAGTTTTCTTTTGAGTTAATGTTTTACATTCCAGTTTCATGAGTTTTATTCTATTTTAAGTTATTGCATGCTTAAGTTAGTCTTCCGCTTGTATTCAGCCAGTATGAGGGTTCTCTAGGGGACCAACAATGGTGTTCGATTGCCGGCCACGTCTAGGGTGTAGACTCGGGTCGTGACAATATATATGAATGTAAGCAATCCTATGTTGCACCTCTCTATGACCAATATTTCTATTCTCTTTTTTATTGGATCGACATCCACACGAAGCTTGTAATCTCATGCTACTCTAAACACCAAATCCAATTTGCATCATTGAAAGAAGCCCAAAATCACAACAATCATTTGGTCCGTAGTAAAAAGGGAATTCTTGATGACATACTATCGGAGTTGAGTTACCTCCTAGATAAGGCCACTACAACAAAAGATGTATTTAGTGGCAATAAATTAATTGCCACTAATACATTATCTAAGCTACACTTTTCCCATCATTTAAACTTTAGCCAGTAAAGGAAGTACTTTTCAGTTACAATTAAAAACTTATAGCGATAGAATTATAGTCAATTTGTATTATTTTTGACTTTCCCCCAATTTCTTTTATAATTCAAATTTCCCCCATCTTTTGCCTTCAATGAAATTCAAATGGCTGGCGAAAGAAATCGGCACGACAACAATGGAAACTGGCACAACTACAGTGGAGTTCGGCACGACAATGGAGTTTGACACAACGGCCGTGGAGTTCGGCACATCGGCGGTGGAATTCAGCGCATCGGTGCTATTTGGGTCAAGGCTTTATTGGAAACAACCATTCTACCTTCATAATGTTGGGGTACTGCCGCGTACACATTGCCCTCCTCAAATCCATTTATGTGATTTCACTGAGTATGTTGTTTTTGTTGTCGTACATTCGTGTCTGCAGGTATCTGTTCTGCAATATTCTACTACTACAATTGTGTTCTTATTTTGTTATGTCCAGAACACTTTTTGTGATTTTCGCTATATGTCACAGAAAACATTGTCTAAAGGGACAACATGTTGCACAAAGTATTCAATTAGCACGGTCCAGAAAATGGTACAGCTGAAATTGTTTATCCCTGGTGTTCATCATTGTAAAATAAAATTTTAGGGTAAGTAAGTATTTGGAGAAATATTGATATCATTGGAAAATAAATTTTTATCATCCTTGTTCCATATCTATGCCTTTTTAGGGATTTAAGTTTCCCAATAATATGATTAGTGATGTGGTTTTTTTAATTATAGTACAGACAAAATGAGCTCATATTTTGGTGACCCATCAAAACCGCTCATATTTTAATGAGTTGGATGAGTGACTTTTCACGTTGGGAAAATATGCATATCAACCCATATTTGACCATATAAATATGGTAAAATAGAGGTGAACTATATGTAAAATTTGAATTAACCAAATGGGTTAAACTTCTAACTTTATTCACTAAAAGTTCATGATATCACCAAAAAATAGTGCAACTTCTCTTTCTTTTTATATTATTCTATCGAACAAACTATTATTCTATCTAATTAAATGTACATTTGTTTTATTAATTATAATTATATTTTATTAATGTAAGTAATTTTTATGTTGGATAATCAATAATAGTGTAAAATAAGCATATCATGTATTAGTATTAACATTGCTTAAAATGCATTAAGCATGTTTTAGTCTTAAAATATAAATATTCATTAACTTTGAAATTAAAAATATTTCATATAGTGATTACATAGATTAAAAAACTTCTTTAATATTCATGTGCTTGAGTCAAATGACTCAAGGTTGTGTGACTTCTAATTGCATTAGGATTGATTGTTATATGATTCAATATTTGTATAAGTTTGGTTTTTATTTTTCATGTATGACTATTAGTTTTTGTAGATTCATACTTTTATATAATATATATTTAAATTGAAGTATTATATATCTCAGTACAGTAGCATCAACTTTGCAAGATTTTGTAACATCAACTTATGAGGTGTCACTTTTTCTTTTTGTTGTATGTTTTGATTTTCATTTGATAGTACAGAAAAAATCCAATAATATATGTATCATTTAAAATTTTATCATTTGCAATACAATTTTTTATTAAGTATTTTAAGATAAACGTATGATGCAAGTTTTCAATAACTAATTTTACTAAATAACCTTGAGATAATATATAAATGTGACCTTAACTGAAATTTGTGACTTTCAAATTTGAGTAAAGAGTATACACAACTGGATACATAGACTCAATGAGAGTTGACTGGGTTTTTCTTTGGCTTTGTTGAAATACTTCATGCAAGTACTATTCCTAAGTCATTGGAAATAATGACTTCAATCAATTTCCTTACCCCTCAGTTTATGCAATTCACCTTTAATTTTTTTTGTTAGAAAATTCGGTCATAATATGGTTAGAATGATATTTTTCTCTATGTTATTTCATATTTTAAAATATTTTTACCTTTTTAACTTACAAAATTGAAAAAAATCAGTTTATCTTAAAATAAAAAAAATTATAGTTTATAAATTTTATAACTAAATTCTGGCCAAATTTTCTGGCCATTTAACACTGTCTTTATTCTTGTGGTTTTGTCAATGGGATGACATTTCATTAAAAGTTTTGGCAATCACAATCACTTAAGTTTATTAGTATTTTTTTTTAAAAAAAAAGAAGAAACCATTTTATCTATAATGACAAAATACTATTTTCTGTGTGCCAATTTATGTGATTCCCAAAACAATTTACTGATTTCTATATTACGTAACAGTTTGACTATAAAATGTCTTTTTTACGTTTAATGAAATGATTTACAGTCACACAAATTTCTAACCTTCATTTTCGACCATAAGTTTTAAAAGTTTTCTTTTCTTTTTTAAATTTTGTGCCGAGTCAAACCACTCCACATAAAATGGGACAGAGGGAGTAAAAAGAGCGGAGACATAGGGGGTTCAGTTAAACCTACTTGGTGGATCTATGTTCATGTTGAATGCAATATTCCACCTCCATGTAGTTTTAATATGAGTTGATGGGTTTTAATTTGTATTAATCAGACTTACAAAACAAAAACTGTTTAGTGTATGTGTATATATATATATATATATATATATTCACTATTAATCGATCATTATGATTATTGTATCGCACTACATAAAAAATGATCATTAATGACAATTACTTCTTAATTGCCGCTAAATATATATTTTTAGCGGCAATTGTATATGTACCAAAAGTTTTTAGCGACATTAGTTCTAATGGCACTTAACTAATAACGATAAAGACTTTAACACTCTTTATTAATGTCAATATTTAATGCCGCTAAAAGTTATTTTTGCCATAGTGATCCCTATAAAAAAAAGTCTTGACTATAATATGTTCACTACTGTTTTTCTTGATGATGCCGTGAAGACTTGGGCAAATACCAATTATATAAGTGAATAAAAAAACATTTAAAAAAGGTTTCCTAGTAATTAACAGCATGAAGAAGAACATTTTATAATTGATTCTTCTCTTTATAATTAAGTTTTATATATCACTTGCTTCCTCAAATGAGAAAGACCAACTAGCTCTACTAGCTTTTCAACATCTTCTTACAAGTCCCCGTCATTTATTGGCCAATAATTGGAGCCAAAATACTTGTTTTTGCTCTTGGTTTGGTGTCACTTGCAGTTCAAAGAGGCAAAGGGTTGCGTCCTTGGCTCTTCCTAATTTGCAACTTCAATAATGGACTTTGGTAATATTAGCCAACTTACAGAGTTGTTCTTGGATGACAATGAATTAACATATCTCATTCCTGCAACAATGTTTAATATATCGTCACTACTTAATGTAGCTCTTGGAATCAATAGCCTTTTTGGTCCTCTCTTGCTGGCTGAAAGGAATAATTATCTCAAATCTGAAATTTCTAAGCATATCTAACAACCAACTTTCTGGTTTCATTCCTTCAAACATATGCGAACTCACAAAGCTCAATATTTTGTCACTATCTTTCAACAACATAACAGGAAACATACCAAGAAATATTGGTTGTTTATCCAAGCTCGAGGGGTTTAATATTGGAGATAATCTAATAAAAGGGACTATTCCCACTTCATTGGGCAATATTTCCACTCTGCAATATCTTTATTGTGGAAACAGTCGCATAATGGGAATAGTTTAAAAAGTTGAATATTATTTATACTTAAATGACCATAGGACTTGAATTTTTCCAATATTGGAACATTCCTTTTCCACCCTCTCTACCGAAATTCGTCCAGTCAAAAAGTCAAGACTTTCACACAGTGGTTGATTTGAAAAACACAGAAAACAAATACAAGCAAATATTATTGCACCCATATACAACAATAGAAAACATGGTGCAACTTCTCCGTGTTTCATGTCCATTAACAATTGTTTTAGGAAAACAGACAGGTGATGTACCGAGCACATGGTGTTGGGAAAACGCGGACAAGCACAAAAATATATATGGTAAAAGTAATGGAAATAAAATGGGAAAATAACGACACCAAGAATTTTACGTGGAAACCCTTCTGAGTAAGGGAAAAAACTACGGACTAAGAGGAGCAATTGATATTACTATAGTAAGGAATTTTACACTGTGTAGTCACGAATACAATACTCAAAGTGACTACTACACACTCAAAAGGAACAACACTCTTTTGGTTTCCGTCTTACCAAAATATCGCTCACACTCTATTTTTCTTCACAGACTATTTTCTTGTATAGTCTATGGAATACCTCACTTTGCTCTCAAAATGGTTTTTCTCTCTAACTTGGTGTGTTCTACAAATGAGCAAGAATGCTCTATTTATAGAAGGATAAAACCATACCTATGTCACTAATGACATATGTAAACATAGCAAAGTCAAAAATGGTTGCAAATCTTACCAATTTGCCAACTACCAAATCTTTTCTTTTCAACTCCAATTACTATTCATTTTTAACAATTGCTTGTACCAATTGAATAGCTAAAGTTGACTAAAACAATGGGATGGATTCAACA
>NC_028643.1:48595305-48623077 GCF_001406875.1 Solanum pennellii | reverse complement strand
TTCACAGACTATTTTCTTGTATAGTCTATGGAATACCTCACTTTGCTCTCAAAATGGTTTTTCTCTCTAACTTGGTGTGTTCTACAAATGAGCAAGAATGCTCTATTTATAGAAGGATAAAACCATACCTATGTCACTAATGACATATGTAAACATAGCAAAGTCAAAAATGGTTGCAAATCTTACCAATTTGCCAACTACCAAATCTTTTCTTTTCAACTCCAATTACTATTCATTTTTAACAATTGCTTGTACCAATTGAATAGCTAAAGTTGACTAAAACAATGGGATGGATTCAACACATGGAAGGATACATGGGATGGACTCTTATCCAATCCAAGTGACAAACAACAGTTTCTTCATCTATATCACCATTTTTCATATTTCCTTAATCAAACTTGAACGCCTTACTTTTGCTAAGTGTGTAACGACAGCACAAATCGTGCAAGCGCAAGATCCCTTCCAACAACACCTTGCTTTTTCTTTCCCTAATTTAGATCATCCATATGCCATGATGAATAAATGTGTTCATTATCTTTTAGCGTCGGTTGGGTATATAGCAAGAGTTAATGAGAAATAGTTGAGGGCCACTTATTAAAAAATTTATTTAAAAAGTTGAAATTTAAAACCGTTAAATAAGTGATTAATTTTGAACCCAAAGATGGATGACAAGGATATTCTAGAGCTAATAGGTTGATGAAAAGGGTATTTTGAAGCCAATAGGTGGATGGAGAGTAGTTTCCATTTCTGATGCTTTAAGGGTATTTTAAGCCCTTTTCGACAATTTTTTCTAAAAAAAACGGATAAGAAGATACATAAAGAAAAATGAACAAAAAACTTAAAAGAAAAAAAACTAAAAAAGAACAAAATTGGAAGAATAAGGAATGGAAAGAAATAATATGAGCACTAATTTAGGATCTTTTCAAATATAATTCACAATATGAATTTTCCTCATTCTCCTCCTAATTTAATATAAATATAATAAATTAATTGATTCTTTCTCTAAATAATTTTTCATATTGCTAATTGTCTATGTCATGTTTCTATCATCAGAATGAAAAAGAAACAGAATAAGAATACAAAGTACATGCAAATTTTGATCTTCCAGCTTCCAACAGAAGAAAAGCATATATGCTTCAGTTTTTGGAAAACAATGACACAAATGTCCCAAAAGTTTGATAGAGGATATCTATCTGCATACCATTTTCGATAGTTCAGGGAGTATTTGTCATTTTGCCCTATTATTTTTTATTAATTTTTTTTATGTTGCATCGTTTTATCAATCTTGGATTTGTAACACCTTTTTTTCTTCTTACATTAGATAATTTTGAACTTTTATCCAATTGTATGATACATCCTCTTGTTACTGTTGTATCAAATTTTATTTTTTAGTAGATTTTACTTGGGAAAAGAACCGCAAAAATAGGTTTGGTTTTTCGATAATACTTTTATTTTTTATTTGCAAAGAAAGAGAAATATTACAAAAATATATTCGTTCAAATTTGCTATATTTAATATATATATTTCATTCAGTCTCAATCAAAAACATATCTCAGGGAAAGGTTTCACTCTTTTTCCCAAACTTTCTGATCTTGTCCAAAATTTATAACCACTTACCCTGAATCTAGGATATAAAACCAAAAAAGGGGTGGGGGTCAACTATAGAAGGGAAGGTTATAGTAACTAAAATGTAAAAAAACGTAGATCTAGAAAAAAGAGAATGGAGAAGACAACTTTGAGGTTTTGAGAGAGTTTAGAGGTTTCCGATCAATCTTTGATTAGAAATCCAGTGTCGCTTTTTTGTTTGATTTGCTTAGACAATTGAGGTTTAAGTTCGATCTTATTTTCATTTTTGAAATATCTCCTTTATTAAAAATATATAAAAAATTTTATTTGTGTGTGAATGTGAAATCTTAGTTTTACAACTGAGTTGTTTACTAAAAGAATCAGTTAATCTCATCATTATGACCTATGAAAACGAACTCTATTTTTTTAATTGAAATTTTGTCGGGCTTTTTATAAATAACTCTAATGAAAAAAGTAAATCTAAAAGAAAAATTCATTTGGGACTAAAGCCCAAATCAAAGGAACAATACATGGATATAGGAGACCAGCCCAGCCGGTCTGCTCCCTCTCCTTTAAATATCTCCCTTAAGATTAGGGTTTTTATTTCCGCCCACACTCTTCATTTTCCCCAACGGCCTCCAAACGTACACAATTTTTGCACTGTGGTTGAACAATAAACTCCAACTCCTCATTTTATACATCATAAATTTTTTTAAGTTGACCATCCTGCTTTCTTGGCCATCAGGTAACAATACAAAGTACTTTTTTCTCTATGTTTTTCTACATTTGCTATTTCGTGCAATTGACCTTTTTGCCCTAAGTTGTGCTCTAAGGTACAATGACTTGTGCTCTTGATGTTTTGTAAATGAAAACTATATACGGGGGAAAATAGAAAGTTGTTAATTGTTTAATTTATCAACTTTTTGGCATTCTTAATTATTATTATTTTTTATAGGGAAAAGGGTCTGATATACCCCTCAACTTTGTCATTTAGAGCTGATACACCCCTTGTTATGAAAGTGGCTCATATATACCCTTACTTGTAAACAAATGGCTCACATATACCCTTTTCCTCTAACGGAAATGAAAAAAAAAATTTAATTTAAATTTTTATTATTTTTTTCTAAAAAAATATAATCCCATATAAGTAAAATTTAATACTCGTCAAAAATATTTTTTTTACTTTTTTTGTTTCAATGACTAATTTATAATTATTATTTTGATAATTAAATTTATTTATGTTTCACTAATTTTCTTGTAAAACTTATTGTAGATGATCAAATTTTTTCTTCGAATACGAAATTAAATTACAATACACACAAGAAAAATAATTTAAATTTTTTTTCTTTAAACTAAGGAATGAAAGACAAAAATAAAATAAGAATAAGAAACTCAAATAATTATAATAAAAGAAGTCAAAAAATAATTTATGTATGAAAAAATTAAAATATACCTTGAACTTTGATAGAAGAATCATATATACCACTAAATAATTTTTTTTTAAAAATTAGAAGTAATAAATATAAATTTAAACTAATTTTTTAACTTCCGTTAAATGGAGGGTATATGTGAGCCATTTTGTAACGGCAGGGGTATATGTGAGCCGTTTGTATAACGGTAAGGGCATATATGAGCCAATTTTATAACGAGGGGTATATCAGCTCCAAATGACAAAGTTGAGGGGTATATCAGACCCTTTTCCCTTTTTTATAAAATGAAGAAATGTTTGTTGTGTCGATATGATTATTAACAATGGGTGTTAAAGCTGGATTTAAAAAATATTTTTGAAGCTTGAGATGAAAAAACATTGCTCCTGAGTTCACTTTCATACATCTAGTTTCATCATGTTTAGTTTTGATGTGTTGTCTGATTTAATTTAAGTTTAGGTTGGCTTCTCTGTGTGCAATGATCTGAGTAATAAAAATAGTTATATCCTGATTTGTTTAAATTGATTTATCATTGGAAAATTAATATTTCTTGAATGAAACTTAATTTATTTCACAAATTTGAGATCTCCTTGGTTGTAAAGCATATATAGTAGTGTATTCCATTTGGGTTTAGGCGTGTTATTTCAAAGCAAGGAAAATATTTTTTGGGGGCCTAGACCTATGTTTTAGGAACTTTTTATAAATATGCGAAGAGTTATAAATATGACACGGTTCTTCTATTTTTGATGATGTAAAATTGTGTAAATACTTGAAAAATGTAAAAGATTTGAGTCAATCTTATATCCAGCGTAGAATAGATTCCCTCATATTTGACGTTGTTATTAATTTTTTAAAAATAGATTAGAAATGTGAAAAATATTGTATCTCATGTCTAATATATTTGTTGAAGAATGTTCATTTATTTTATTAAATATTTAAATAATTTTTTAGTTTTTAGATAGATATATTCTATGCTTAGGTACAAATAGATGGATTGGATTAAGACCCCTTTTTTGTTCTCCTCTCATCAGAAGAAAAGGAGGTTTCCTAAATATTATACGCTATAGATCAGGAATCCAAAAAAAAGTTATAAAAATACAAACATAAAAAATTAAAAGAAAGGAACGATTGAGTCAAGATAAAATTATTGAAGTTCTTAATTTGATCACGAAGTGCTCTAATAGTTCTTGTCATAGAAAAGAAGGAAATTCACGATGCACATTTACGTAAACAAGAGATCCCTAAAATTATTCTTTTTTCGTTTATTTTATTTCTTTCATAGGTTATTTATATGGATAAGGATCTAGATAACAATAATGGATTCAATCATTTATTAAAAAAAAATCATACCATAACGGTAATACAATTGATCAATTCCGTATAACATAAATGAAATTTTTGGAACCATTCTAATTATCAATAATTAGTTTTTCATCAGTTATTCTTTAGTTATGTTGATACTTTTTTTGTCGACACGTACGTCAAAATTTAATAATATTAGTAGCATTCATATTTGTTTGATAAAGATTATCAAATACTATTTTAGTTACTTTTTTAATAGATATATTGTGATACTTTTATACTTATATTAGTTGAAGTGGGTTCATATACTTCTTTTATATGAAAATTAACTAATGACTAGTTAATTAATCTAGAGATTCTCAACAATTTACTTTTATCTTCATGCATCACATTATGAGTTTACTTTAATAAATTTTCTACTTTTGTTAAGACAACAATGAGAGTTCACCAAAGAATACATCTTAGAGATTGTAGGTTTTGTTTTATCTCCTTAATTTCTATAATTGAAACAAAAAGTATTTATATGTTGTTCAAATTGATAAACACATTTAAAAACTCTATGAAAAGTACTATAATTCACAATAATTAACAATTCACTACAGTTTAAAAATATTTGAAAATATTATGATCAGAAAGAATATTCCTTGAATATCAAAGTTAGTAGTAACTAAGAAAAACAATGTATTTAATCTTATGTTCATGTACTAAAGGAAAACATTATAAAAATCAAAGTATGCAGATTTTGTTTTCTCGCCTTAATTTTCATTATTGCAGTAGTAAGCATCAATATGTGTTGTTCCGATCTACCATCAATATGATTTTAATAATACCTTGATGATGAAAGTAAAACAAGTTTGATAACTAAGCCTTCCAAATGTTCCCTCACTTACTCACTTTTTTTCTTGCTTCTTCTGCAGATTAATTAGAGTTTATGTACAAAATACAACCATCTTGTGTTTTATTGTTAAATTGGCTGCCAAACTACGCAATCTTCTCGATAACTTGATGTTCATATCTCGAAGATTGTTTCTGACTAGAAGCAAGCATAGCAGCTGAAGATGTTACTGTCACGGTAGTTCCTTCGACATTAGTTGATAAATTGTTAGCTGCTAGAGTCTTTACTAAGTTTGCAATAAGTATCAGTGTTAAATAGGCTCTTTCTTGGTTTAACGCTGCAATATTTGTTGGAGTGTACATAAGATGCAGGGTATGCTGCAATATTACTTGGTTGTATATAATTTTTGGGGTATGCATCAGTCACTACAAAAAAACACTTAAAATCTGGGGGTTAAAATTATATATTCCGGAGGTTAGTAACCCCCGCAACTTAGTTTTAAGGCAGTTGCAGAAACTCCTACAATTAGGTGTGCCACAATTATGTCGCAGGGGTTTTTCTCCAACCCCTGGTACCAGTAGCGGGGGTTTACTAACGGGGGTTTTGAACCCACAAATTGATAACTGCACAAATTCTAGGATTTAGAACCCCAACAATTTATATACTCTGGGAGTCAAAAACCCCACGATTCATGAATTATACATTAAAACTAACAAGAGTTTTAACCCCTGCTATTTATGAAATGTATCTTTTTCTAAAATTTTGCCGGAAATTAAATATTTAAATTTAAATAATAATAACTAATTAATTAACATAGACAAATCTAAAAGGGAATATTAGTATATGAAATAACACAATAGTTCACCACAATAGCATGTCATAAAGTGTACTATTAGTTCTACAAACTTAATTGGAACATGTTATTCACTTCAACCATATTTTTACAAGAAACTTTCAATCACTACAAAAACTTGCTTGAACTTCAAATCACTACAAAAAATTGCTTAAACTTTAGATCACTAGCATCCAAACTCAAGAAAGGATCTACAACTGTTCATGAAACTTCAGCGGGGTTCACTACGATTACTATCACTAACATCACCTGGCTGCAAAGAAAAATACACATGTAAGTGACTTCATCCAAACTCAAGACTTTTACTCTGATAAAATATGAAATAATGCAAGCTAACACTAAGCATGTGAATAACAATACTAAATTCACTACTATGAAAGTAAATACCAATGCCACTCATTAACAAATAGGAGATGTAATCATGCAATTTGCTTAGAGATATGAATTGTCTTTGCAAGTACAACAAGACCAAGCAATTCAGATGAGTTTATGCGGAAATACTCATAGCATGATTGCATTTAAGGATATGAAAATCACAAATAACAATAGTAGTACATATCTGCATATGTGCAAATATGCATTCGTACAATAGCTATTCTTTTTTTTTCTTGCCTTCTGAAAATGACAGTACCTGGATCAACTTATGCAAACTTGACTATTTCACCGAGTACTTGCTAACCTCTGCCTACCAAGACTTTGGGAATGAGAAGAAATCACCTAATGTTTCTTGTCTCTATTGACATTTGAACCCTAATTTCCAATGATTTCCTCCCCCCCCTAATCGACCAGTAGACCACACTATTGGGTGCACACATAAGCATAGCTATCTAATTGCAGAAAGCACCAACAAGAAGGAGCAGAAAGTCCAAAGGGTTACACACATCCTATGATTTACCTGATGTTACTCGGCAGGCTAAGGAAAAGAAGTCAACAACAAGAACAATGCAAAGTAAATACAAACTTGTCGTTTAGACGCCAGAAGAAAACTCTTCATGGACTATAAATTAGGTTGTTGTGTATTTCCATAAGAGTACATAATGTTGCACAAGAAGCTCAAAAGGAAAATCATCTCCATTTACAAATATTGGACAGTAAAGGCCAATTTGCTGCACATTATGCACTAGCAGTGGCCATGCATATGTAGAATTGTTTTTCAATTAGCATTTGATGCACTAGCATTTGTTTTTCAATTAGCATTTGATGTAAACTAAACGAACATATCTGATATATAAATAAGGTCATTGAAGAAGAGAGAATGTAAACATTATATTTACCATTGTAGTAGTAGGAGCAAATAACCCCACAAATTGTTCTGGTAATGCCCCTTCTTTCATTATCATATATGACTTGAAAGCAGCCATCATTTGAATGTGAGAATTCAACAATTTATTGTAGTTCTCCTGGCAATTGGATGGACATGAAACACTCGAAGCATTCATACCGCTGAATCGAGGTCTTGCTTGTTTAAAAACTCTAGTGGGAACAACTCCTAATCCCAAACACCTTACCCTTCCAGAGTGCTCTTTTCCTAGAATTTTTCCAACTGCATCATCTGGCGATATTATAGACTCATCCACAGTGCTTTGACTCAGAGTTTGCTGAATTTTTTCCTGAGTATAGTACACACACAGAACACTTTATCAAAATTTTAAAAAGTAATTGAGAACAAAGATGTATTACCTAAATATAATCAAAGTGCATTCACATATTCCTGAGTTAGGAATTCCTTTACTCCTGAGTTTAGCATTCATAAAATAAGCAAAGTACATGCATATATTCAATCCAAGTGAGAGATAATTAGTGAGACATAATTTTAAATCATTTACTCAAGCAAGGATTTTAAATCACTTCAAAATGACAGCACACTATACTAAACAAGGCACCATCAAACTGATTTGAACAATAGCAATGACGAAAATATTAACAGAGAATCTCAGGTTTAAAATAAATAAGAGACTAAACATAAACTGCTTGACTTAACTTGTTAATAGAATAGGGACAGACTTGACACAACCAAGGAACTGGAGTGCTATTATTTCCCCCATTAACTAACTTACACAGATAACTTTTGCCGCTTCATTTACATATGCTCCATCTACATTCTTATGAGTAGCAAGATAAAGTTCTGCTCGCCCAGGCATTTGACCGGTCTCAGCCATCTATAAGCAAAACAATCAACTTAGAATAACTTAACTAATTAAAAATAATTACAAAATAAGTCATCTTAATAACTAAATAAAATGAAAAGAACTAAAATCTTTAACCATTTCAGCCCTTCTTCTAGAGTTAGCTTTGGATCCACCTGTGTGTGGAATGATTTGTTTCTTTCGACTTTCAGCATTTCTGTTGCACATTTCCTAACAAAAAAGATACACGAAATTCAATCATTAGAAAGTAATTATATGACTACACATACTACTTAAAACAATTAAATATATATACCTGTGTTTCTTTTTTATAACGATAATTAACATAAGAAGTCCACTGATCTCTTGGAATTCCAGGTGGAACATTATCCATAATCTGAGTTTTGCTTTTAAGTGGATCACTGAACACTTTCCATATGTCCAACCTATTTGCACTCCACTTCTTTGAAATACAGTTATAAACATATCGTCGAGCAGCTAAGTTGGTTGTCTCAAAAAAAAATCGAGGCTTCAATAATAAACACTAGTTAGCTTACCTATTAAATTTAAATATAAAGATTCGAGAAAAGAATATAAGTATAGTATTCAGAATATAGAGTTTATACCACTATGATTTGATCAAAGACGCTATCGAAGTATGACATAGGCATATTTGGCCATTTGTCAAAGTGCATTGGAAATAAGGACGAATCAGCAGCTAAAATTCCACAAAAACCAGAAAGAAGGGGTTGTGCTTCTCCAAATGGACAATCCAGGTAGTCAAAATTGACCACAATACGATCTTCTCCAGATAAATTTAGCACTTCTTTGACTTTCACTTTGAGTTTTTTTTTTTTCCTTCTGAATCTGGAATAGTGAAAATGATATAAAATGAAAACATGTTCAATTTTCCAACCAATCATGTTCTAGAGTGGGTTGTAGTACTTGTTTATGTTTTTAATTGTTTCCCTCTATTGTTCCACAGTGGGTTGTTGCCTTTTATTATTCTTTATTATGTGATGTATTATGTTTTTAATTGTTTCCCTTCAATTGCAGCAATAATGACTTTTGATCATCAAGACATTGAGGGAAAACCAAGAAACTTGTATTTTTTTTTCACTTTGTGATTAAAATGAAGGGAGTAGGTAGAAAAGAAGATGAAAAGTGAGGGGAAAAATAGGACAAGCCCCTCTAACAAGAAGAAGAAAAACAAGACAAATGGAGAAGAAGAAAAAAAGATGAAAAAGAAAGCAGAAGTGTAAAGTTTACCTATTGCTTCTACGGTCCAATACTCCGTAGACTCACGTCCAACAACACGCTTCTTAAATGATTTCGGTTGTGATTCGGCCTGACTTGATGAAGTCGAATGTGATACAGCCTGATTTGAGGAAATAGACTGTGATGCAGCCTGAGTTGACTGAACCGGCTGTGATGTAGCCTGAACTGAGGAAGTCATCTGTTTTTTCGCCTGAACTGATGAAATCGATTGTGATGTGGTTGGTTGTGCGTTGGGCTGAACTGACAATGTAGGTTGTGTTTGAACTGAGTTTTGCAAGTTCTGCCAGCGCTTGGTCTTTGCCATTTCTACAATAAACCAAAGATAAGATAAATCAGAAATTCTTAAAATACTGTTATTGCAATACTTGTAAAGATTACTGGTTCATCCAGTTATAAGACTGCAGATTTTCATAAGAAATTTGTATCCAGATCCACACACACATGAAAAGTTCAAATCTTAATAAAAGAGTGATGTGATTAGCATATACAAATAGTTTTTCCTTTACACCAAAACTAAAAAGCATGCTATGTGTGTTCAGACATATGCTCCTCTGTTGAGATTTGGACATTTCCATAATCAACATCGAAAAAATTTTCAAATTCTTGTTGTTGGTAGGCTCATTCTCAAATATCTCTTCTTCATCAACTTGTCCCATGTCAAACACATCTCTTGGTTGTAAATGTATAGCTGCACTCCATTCTTTATCTGTTTCATCATCAACATAGAAAACCATATTTGCTTGTGATGCTTCAATATAAGGATCATCATCCTCACGATCACCAGTGTGAATCAATTTAGAAAAATTGACACAATTAAAGTTCCAAACATCTCTTTTAAACCCTCTATCTCGAGTAGTGTCAGCCCACTTGCATTTGAAAAGCACAACCCTGAACTTTCCATAATAGTTAAGCTCAATAATATCTTCCAACTTCCCATAATATGGCAAATCTGCTTGTCTTGCATTTCTATCAGCACTAGATGCAACGCAAGAAGTGTTAGACATAAGAAAAACTCCACTATTTTGAGTTTTCAATCCTTGTTCTCTTGACAAAGTTCGAAATTTGAACCCATTAATGTTATAAGCAGTGAATCTTCTTGCATATGGCGCTGGACCTTGTGCTAAAAACTTTATATCATCAGAGATTGTGTCTTCTATATCTGGATTCATTATCTAAATAAGAAAAATATTTTCGTCAGATATTCTAAATTGAATTAGAAATCCTATGCAAAACTATCATCTAATTTCAATCACTCACCCGCTTAGGAAACCAATCAGTAAACTCTCTATTAATTCTCTTTTCTACCTCTGTTATCGAAGGTTTTCTGCCTCTTGAACTCCTTTTAATGTGTTGCCTAAATTCACTACAAATAAAATCAATGAACAACCATTTTACTAATGTTTTTTAATAGATCAAGCTTATTTAAATTACTTACTCAATAAATGGCTTTGCTGAAGCGCAATTAAGTAATACATATCGATGAGCTTGAGTTTTCTCCAAATGAGTCAAAGCAAATGTTATGAAGCCTCCGACAACTTTACCTTGTCGAGGGAACATAGATGACCTTTCAGGAACCTCATCATGATTTGTTTCATCATTTACTCGTTTAGGCCTATTTACCCTCGATTCGATATCCTCAAAATAACGAGAATAAAGAGTTAGAGCTTCTTCAATTTTTTGACCTTCAGCTATACATCCTTCTGCCTGTGATTTGTTCCCTATAAGTGACTTGAAATGACCTAACAATCTACCATTAAAATTACATAGTATTAGAACAAGCATTTACTTTGAGACAAAAGTTTTTAAAAATAAGATATTTTACCTTTCAACAAAATACATCCATCGATAATGTACTGGACCACCTTGTATTACTTCGTCCACTAAATGGACAGTTAAATGAACCATTACAGTAAAAAAGGATGGAAGGAACAACATCTCTAGGTGGCAAAGAGTGATAACAATCCGTTTTTGTAGTTTTTCAAGGTCCATGAGGCTCAAGTTTTTCAGACAAATGTGTCTAAAAAAAGAACAGAACTCTACCAAAATTGCTACAACTTGATTTGGAAGCACATTGCGAATTGCTATCGGCAGTAATTGTTCCATAATGATGTGACAATCATGACTTTTTAATCCAAAGATCCTCTTTGATTCTAGATGTATACAACGAGATATATTACTCGAATAACCATCGGGCATTAAGATATTCTTTAAAGTTGTAAGGAAGGTCACTTTCTTATCCTTTGGAATTGTAAATGCACCAAGCCGAAAATCACCATTCTCATCTGCCCAAAGGTCTTCCCTTATACCCATATCTTGTAGATCTTTTCGAGCTTCAATGTGATCCTTTGACTTTTCTCTATCATTTAACAGAGTGTGAATAATATTGTCAAAAACATTTTTTTCAATATGCATAACATCTAAATTATGGCGCAACAAGTTGGATTCCCAATAAGGAAGATTGAAGAATATGCTTTTTTTCTTCCACTGTTTAGTTGAACCTTCACCCACACTGCTTTGTCTATTTTTTTTTCTTTTTCTTTTTATTTTATCATTCAACTTTTCTTGTCTTCCAAATGTAACATTAATATTTGTCACTTGTTGCAAAATATCAGATCCAGATAACTTTTTGGGGGGGTTTCTTTTTTCTACAATTCCATCAAAATGATTCCTCATTAATCTGAACTTATGATTTCTTGCCAAAAATCGACGATGACCAACAAAGCACCACTTTCTACTATGAGTAAGTCGACAAGGTTTCATGTCAAAATTACAAGATGGACATGCAAAACCGGTATATGTGTTCCAACCAGATAAGATACCGAGTCCCGAAAAATCACTAATTGTCCACATAAGAGCTGCCCGCATTCTAAACATTTCATTCTTTGATGAATCAAAAGTCTGTACACCTTCACTCCACAACTCATTCAACTCCTTAATAAGTGGTTGTAAGTATACATCTATGTTATTTCCCACCATTCGTGGACCTGGAATGATCATTGATAGAATAGAATTTGGTTGTTTCATGCACAACCAAGGTGGTAGGTTATATGGAACCAAAATTACAGGCCAAATGCTATTATTAGTACTCATCGCTCCAAAGGGATTGAAACCATCACTAGCTAACCCTAATCGAACATTTCGAGATTCAAAAGCAAATTCAGGATAAGTTGTATCAAATATCTTCCATGCCTCACCATCTCTAGGATGCCTTAAGATTCCATTTTTGTTACCACCTTCCGTATGCCACCTCATATGTTCTGCCATCTTAGAGCACATGAACAGTCTTTATAATCTTGGCTTTAATGGGAAGTAACGCAAAATTTTTGCAGGTCTCTTTTTTTTCTTCTTACCCCTAGCAACCACTTTAATGTTTGTATTCTTCTCATCAAGCTTCCATCTCGAAGTATGACAATGCTTGCATGTTTCCTCATTAACATCATCTCCCCAATACAACATGCAATCATTTGGACAAGCATCAATCTTAACATAATCAAGACATAACTTGTTGATAGTTTTCTTAGCCTCATAAAAAGAATCAGGGATCTTTGCAAATTCAAAGGCATCCCTGAGTAGATCCAATATCATAGTCATTCCTTTGTCACTTAGACTAGACAAACACTTTATGTGATATAACTTTAACAAAAACTCTAATTTTGAGTACTTAGACCCTTCATACAATTCTGCCCTTCCATCTTTGAGCAACTCAAAAAAGTCTTTGTCATATGATGTGGGTATATCCTTGAATATCTCTTCTTCTTCCACTATTTGCGATGGACCTACATCAAATCTCTCTTGCCTAAAGCCATGAAATGCTTCGTTAATCAATAATTCTACAGGATTTTTTGGAGGCAGTGTATCCTGAGTAAACTCTCTGCTTTTAGAATTTTGTAACACACTTGTTTCCCCATGCATAACCCAAATGACATAATTTTGAGGAAATAGCTTGCAAATCAAATGATCAAATACTACCTCTCTAGTCTGCCATTTTCCAAAACAACATTGAGAACACGTGCATTTTATTCTATGTTCTATAGCTCCATTTTTAAAAGCAAATTCCAAAAACTGATTCAAACCAACCAGATATTCCTTTGTGGTCCTTGGCATTCTAATCCAAGATTTATCCATCGAAATAACAAAATTAGCAGACAATATCACCTATAAGATTTTCATGAGAAAATAATAAGGTTAGAGTGATATTTTAACAATTTTATGTACCAGCTAATGCAGAAATGGAGTATATGCAGAAATGGTCATAATGTTTTCTTTTTGCATGCAAAAATTGTAACATAATGAACACAGGAAGTGGATGTGGATTTACAGAACAACAATCTGAGAGAAAATGTGTATTTTTTCTCTATTTAGTACTACTGTAGTAAGCGCACCTGAATTATTTACAGGCTTGTACTCGATATTCAATCACTTTGTGTATGTACTAACTTATTCGGCAGAAACTCATTGATTTATTTTGTAAGTAAAATAAAACAGATAGCTGAGATTGAGAAAGATCAGCATCAGCATCAACAAATGAACTTGATACCAGGAAGTTCATCAAGCTATCATCAAAGAGTACCAACATATATCAAAAGGGGGTCAGAGTACCTCAACTTTCTTTATCCTTAAACAAACAAGATCTAGAAGCTCTCCAGTTCCAGCTCCAGTTCAAGATAAAGCAAATATTGAAAGGGAGGTCAAACCTGATAAATAAAACAAAAGAAATATTTTCTATAAGATTATGCAAAAGGAATATATAAACAACAGTCATGATATCACAATATTTGCTTATATAGAACGACTAACTTAAAGTTATGAATCTGTCTATGAAAAATCAAGTTATGAACTAGCCAGATCACTAGAAATCATGTCACTCAAGTCAGTATTCATCAAAAAATGGTAAAATATGTTCCTGAATCCTCTTACTCTCTAGTTTAATCAGTTAGTTCCTCTGTCTCGGATATGACCATGGTTAGTGAAACAGAGTAATTTGTCATATCATAGTAAGTATTTAGGAGTCTTATCCAAATTGTTGTCATATCATAGTAAGTATTTAGGAGTCTTATCCAAATTGTATTCTTTATCAGCTTTAATGCAAAGAGCAACATCAAACCAGATTGAACATTCAGAATGTCATGTATATTACCCAAGACTCTGAATCTTAAATGTTGAATCTGTCTTAAAATGACAAACTAGAATGAACGTAAATAGACGAAAGACTGGTTAATGAGAACATATTTTCTTGACTGGAAATGGAAGATTCCAGGGCCTACAGCTCAGTCTAAGCAGCCTGAGAACGTTGATGCAAACATAGTTAATATCGATACAGCAGCACCAATCCTATCTGTGAAACAGGCAGTTTCAAAGTTTGGAGGGATTGTTGACTGGAAGGCTCATCGACAACAGACAGTCTAGGTATTCAAAGATGTTGCTGTGGAAAAAGCAGAAGAAGCTTTTTCGGTATCAAATAAAGTTGAGAAGACAGTTGAGGATTTGACAATTGAGCTCATTACTTCAAAGGATGCTTTGGAGGCTGCACATGCTGCACATCTAGTCAAGAAAAGTATATTACAGAATTCAGAGCCAAAAATCGCAATTGCGCAGTGTGCTTAAACACTTGAATTAGGTGGAAGGATGGCTTCAGTTTGCTGCTTTAGGTAATTGTATAAACTTCATGAATCTCATGAACTAGTAGTTGAATTCACATGGTAAAGAGCAGCTGTAACAGTTTTGTCTCTTCATAGCTGCCTCTTAAGTATTTCAATGAACTTCTAGATATCATTAAACGGTATCCACCCTAAAATTACACGAATATGTTTTATTTTCAAAAATTATTTGTCATTCTATCATTATCTTATTCTTCGATCGATCTTACTACTGCAGTTATTTCTTGGACTAACATCCTAGTGATGCCTTTACTAATGGAAGTAATGAAAATGAGAGATTTAAGAATTGTGAGGTGATTTAAGGATGCTTTGGAGGCTGCACATGCTGCACATCTACTCAAAAATTTGCAGCATTTCTACAGCCAAATCACAATTAGGATAATCTATTTGACTGCTAAACTCAATAGTTGTATGCTTTGTTAAAAGAAAACTTCTTTGCATTGAGCAGAATATTGGCATATTGTCGACCAGAAATACTATATAAACCAGTTTGATCATCGCAATCTCCACACAAATAACGTTTCAAAACAACACCTAACTAGAAAATAGGAACAAAAACCATGAAGTCTACTGTAGGAACATCACTTTTGGTGGGAAAAAGGATGCTCCATCGAATCGAGGATATGGTATTGCATGATTCGGGTCTTTAGCAATAGCAGCCCTGTCACTCATAAATTTGCCAGCACTATATCCGTCGACAATCTTGTGAGAGAAGCAAAAGCTGACTGCTATTCCACCACAATCGAAATGAGTAAGTTGAGTCATTGCTAATCTACCATCAAAAGAATCACTACTATTTCCAAAACACAATCCTTGTGGAAATACACAATTTTTACCACTCCTATCATTATCACATGAATTGATAACAGTCAGACATACGACAATCGACACGAACATTCAAGAACTCAGCTCCCCTGTCATTGCAATCAACATACGTATTGTCTTTTAAAACCCCAGCAAAGGGATAGTAATATGTCAATGCTTTTGAGAGGGATTTGTGAAGAAGTTGAGATATGTTATTAGAAGGGATTGTTCACTTACAAATGTTCACCTCCAGTGACTGGTAATACCAAAGCTAATTTTACCCTGAATAGCTTTGAAAAGGGTGGAGATGGCGGTGGACCATCAGAATGTGATAACCAATACAAGTATATAGAGATAAGTGAATCGAGGGCATATGTAATAGCTAAACAAAGAGAAAGTATATACACCTTATGCATAAACAAGGATTGACAGAGAAGACAGATTTTACAAAGAAACAAGCCACCTGTTGAGCAACACGATTGAGACTAAGAATCTGTAGACACAAAATGCCTCGAAAAGTTTGTAATTATCGCCAAAATTATAGCAAAATAAACCTAATTCTACCACAAAATACATGTTCAAATTCAATAATTTTAATTTTTCCTCCAAGACTAATACAACAATATTAAACTAATTTTACCTCCATGCATCTATACAAACAGCAAAGAAACAAGCTTACTTAGTAAATACAAGCAATAATTTGTACAATTTGTGAAGATTCAGATGAGAAAATCCAAAAATATGAGGCTGGTTCATTATTCAAAGAGGTGATAAGTGGAAAACATTACCTTACAACACCTATCCCATTTTGAATCCCGTGAGTAGCTGAAGTTTATAGAGCTGTGAGGAGACGGCGGAGGAGTGCGATGGTGACGACGGAGAAGTACCGCTAGACGTCGGAGGTGCTTGTGACAGTGAGAGAAGCGTGACAGTGAGAGATAATTTGGAAGTTTCCTAAAGTTGGGTTCATTTTGTGTTTTGCAATTTAAAGTAAAAATAACTTTTTATTAAATTATCTATTTCCAAAAGTTGTGAGTATTTGTATTTCATAAATAAAAAATATATATCTTATATTATGAAATAAAAAATATATTCTGAAATAGCAGATGTTTAAACTCCCGGTATTTACTTAAATTTTTCTTTAGGGGTTTTAAATCCCGCTAAATATTTTTATTTTCCGTCAGCTATTAAACCCCCGTTATTTAATGTAATATGTGGGAGTTGTAGCTAACCTCCGCTTTGAAACCCCCACGATTTAGGTGTTTTTTGGTAGTGAGTTAGAGAACCATATTTTCTTAAAGGCAAATTCATATCTTTTCGGGTAACATGATTATAAGTTATTCGTGAGACTTTTTCCATGGATGGGTTCGTTTCATATGCAACTTGATAGTATGTTGTTTGTGGTGCATTGACTTATTGAGGTTTGTTGGACTCTGGTGGCAAAGAAAATCCGCACATGGTGTGGTTTAAAGTTCACACATCATATTATCAGTGGCATATCCTCTCCACCTGAGTCCAATTCACCTCATAATTATGTCAATGCACCATACATAATATCCTATCAAGCTTCATATGATGCAATGTCATCCACGGAAAGGGTTTCATATATGAACTATAATTATGTTACTAGAGAAGATATGGTCTAGATGCATATGTCACTGATGCTGTCCATTCAACTAATACTGCAGCACACCTCATGAATTATGTGCACCAAAGCGATATTGCAGAACTAGCCCAATAGAGGTATATTTTACGCCTCAAACTTATTGCAATCCTAACAAAGATTTTATCAAATAACATCTCAACCATAATTTCTCAACGTACACAATTGTTAGCTCAGTTCCCGATTCATCACCACATTCAAGGGAAGTTAAAAATAAAGTTAAACGCAGCAAACACGATTAATATTTGATATGCCATTTTCGATACAACATAATTGATTCCCATAAGTAACCATCTCTCAAAGGTTTTCTCGAATGTGGCATATTACGACTACACCTCAATATATAGCTCGTTCAGCTGACAACTCATTTCTCAAAGCATTTAAATAGTAAACTTTACGGAAGAGTTCGGAAATAATAGCATAAATGACTAGGGGGTTTCTACGAAACTGCTCAACACCAGTTCTAGTTCTGGATTATGAGTTCGAGGTTTTAGCAAACTTATTGTTAGTTTTCCTCAATATTAAGCTAGTTCAGTTGGCCGTTCATTTCTCGAAGCACTTAAATAGTCAAAACTTGAATCTATCGTACCCAGTAGGTATCATAGGCTGACTAAGCTTGGAAAGTAAATACATATTGTAAAGAAAGTATTAAATATTATATCAAGGAGGTAGAGGAAAGGAACAATAGCAATAAGTCTAACCATGATCCTCAACAGTTCAACATAAAACGAAAAGATAAAAGTAAACCAATTAATTATAGACCAAATTTGACCCCCATAAATCCATAATCCAAGGTACAATCGTGCACAAGTGAAATGAAAATAACCTAAACGGACCTCCATAAGATTGATGAGTACACAAGAGAGCTCAAGTTATTCCTAGTTAAGACTATATATATTCAAAACTGGAGATACCGAAACCCAGACACAAACCGTAACTAACGGACCCCAAAGAACCCAATAGGACCATACTGTCAGGAATTGGACCCCACTAATAGCAAAGTGTCACGACTAAAACCATGGCTAACATATTGGTTATCCCTCAAACACGACTAAGTTACATGCATAGGATTTAACCGAGGCTAAAAGAACACTCAAGACTCGAACCTGATCGAAATACTATGCAAATACCATAACTTTCTGTTTACTGGCATACAGTGATACAATTGATCAAAACCCTACCCAAAGTAACAAATGACCCCTACCCGCGGTGAGTGGCACTCATACTAACCCTTTAGTGGGATAAGCCACCTCAAACTAGCCTGTAAATTAGAAATTAACTAAAAAACTAAGATATTAATATAAAACAATAAAACTGTAAAAAAATCCTATTGTCATAAGACAACTATGTGGAAATAACCCCCTAGAAACTGAAAGTGGTTGTACCAAAACTCCAAATAGTCAAGAATAGGGGATGCCACTGCGAAAGTAGAAACAAAAATCTACAAATATCTTATTTTGAAAAGATGGACAAAGGTGTAGAGAACAATCTATAAAAGCTTGGAAGAATTAGTCACCCTTTGATTCAAATGTCACTTTTTCTCAAAATAGAGGTCTCAAAGCAAGCTGCCTTAATATGTCCTATACTCAACAAAGAAAGAGTAAGTGTAGTGTAAGTACATGACCATCGTGTTTTGGTAGGATCATCGGCTAGTCCCATAATATGAATATAAACATGAAACCAAAATAAAATAATATAAGTCAGCAAACATGCTAACAAGTCATAAACTAAATAGACTCACAACAACATATCTTGACTTAACAAACAAATGAAATGTGTCCCACATGATCATAACAAAACATATCAATTCTCTCGTAGAACCTATAAACAAACTATTAATGTACCAGCGTGGTGACCGAGCTAACAGTTATAAAATTCCATAGTATGTGTGATACTCGAGTCAACAGTTAGTGAACTTGTTCCGGCGTGACACCCAAGTCAATCAACAATCACAAACAACATGCACAATCAGAATTACATTGAACAACCAAACTTGAAGCCACAAGAAAATTAAACTTGTTCATTGCAAGAGATTATCAACATGATGTTATTTCACATTCACCCTTTATGTTTCACCCACATGCATTGTATCGGTAATTCTATAAAAACAGTTAATTACGTGCACACATACATAATTTGGAAAATAAACAATCATTACCTACATTGAATCAATACTTGGAAACTTTAAAGAACCCAAACTTTCCTGTTGTTATGAATTTTGAGTGTTTCTTGATCTAAAACAATTAAAAAAATAACATAATCAATGGAAAAGACCTAAAAATGCTCGGATTATACTCAAATCCTAAACCACGGGTCACACTTATGATCATTAGACCCAAACAAATGTTTTTCTACCATTAATTCTAGTCAAAACTGTCGCCTCAGATAACCAAAATTGATTCTAAGGTCCAAAAATTGAATTACTAAGTTAGGAGTAATAATAAAATTACTTTTACCAAAAATGCCTTAGGTTGCCCTTTTTTTTTTAAAAATGAAGTTACCAAATAATGCGCAGTTTTCGGACTTTTCATGAATTAATTTGCGATGAACCTGCCATAATGCTGACCAGACTGCTTGTGGCCCCTCCATAGTGGAGTTCCACTGATTTAGACTCTTACACAGAGAATAAAACTCAGAATTCTTCCCCATATTCCCCATTTTGAAACACACCCTCGAACCTTGACGTTCTAAATTAACCCTTTCATGCCAAGTTCAATTTTGAGAGTTCTAAGCACCCGAATTCACTTCTAGTAATCCCTATAGACTCCCTAATTTCATATCTAAAATATGATCGAACCCATGCTTAGACATTACACATTTCGTATGAGGCTAGCCTAGCCTAAACATTTCAATTCACTACTCAAAAAACTTCTGAGTCAAATCATTCAACATTGGTCTACCCATAAAATTCGGAAAAGGTCATTACACTCACTCCTAGGCAATATAAATATCAATATCAAATAGTCCATCGTAGGCCAAAATTTACTACCAAATAACCCGTGGTTCTGAGCTTTTCAAAATTAAAGACTTTTGGGATGTTACGATCTCACAACCAAAAATAATTCAAGCAGTATGATGATAGGACATAAATAAAAGCAAGTCCATAAATGTCATTAGAGAATTAGTCAACCCAAAAGATATCACTAAGAACTTATAATGATCGTAATGAGTCATATATGTGGTTTTAGGGATGTGTGTCACCCTAATCCATAGTTGATGGTAACAAGACCTAAATTATATATTATAAAAACATTGTGGAACCCATAAAGTTAGTCAAGAAAATCACCAATACGAGGCATGGTATAACGATTCTCCACCTTCACCTTATTGAACTGCGTGTAATATTACTTATTCAGGTTTTGGAGGATATGTTTTTGGTTTGTGTTTTGGAATTCGGAGGTAAACGGACTATGCTTTTGGATTTAACAGAGTTTTTGTACAATAATAACTACCACTCGAGTATTCAGATGGCCTCATTCGAGGACCTGTATGGTAGGCATTATCGCTTTCCAATTGGTTGGTTTGAATCTTCGAAGCCTAGGCCACGTGGTATAAATTTGCTTCAGGATGTCTAAGACAATGTTTGGGTGATTAAGTGTAGACTTAGTTCATCTAATAGAAGGCATTATAATTATGCTAACCATAGGCACCGTCTTTGATATTCGAGGTTGGTGATCGGATGTTTCTTCAAGTGAGACACATGAAGAGCATGATGTTTTCCGGAAGGTGGGGAAAGCTTCGTCCCAGATGTATAGGTACATTAGATACGTGACATAATGGTGGTGATGTCACTTTTGAGTTGACCTAACATCCTACATTTTCATCTATTCACCTGATGTTCCAAGTTTATATGATTCACCGATATGTTCCTCGTGAGTGTTATTTGATCTAGCGTTATTCAATTAAGTTTGATGACTATTTGACCTTCATGGAGGAGCCAATTTATTCTATACAGAGATATGTGTGTTGTGTTCGAGAGACATTTCCATTGTAAAGGTCTGGTAGATACATCGTCTCATAGTGAGGCTACCTAGGAGACCAAGCCTAAGATGTGAGAGTATTTTCCCCTATTGTTTGAGACTTCATGTACTTCTTAAATATTTTGTGGACAAAAATCCTTTTTTAGTAGTAAATGTTGAAATGACTGTGATTTAACAAAGCAAGTATTCGACAACGCTTAAGTTGGTGCCCGTTGCATTGGACTAAACAGTGCAAATGAGCTGGAGCAGAGCATTTCCAATGCTAATGTTCATTGAATTTCTAGAAGGAAAAGGAGGGAAAAGATGTAGGTACATAAGGAACTTGAATATCAGATTTGTGTATGTGCGAAAAGTCTCGAGTTCAAGGTACGAAAATGAATAAGTGCGAAAATTTGAATTTTATATGAACAAATAAGTTTTCAATTAACTGCTAAGTTTAGTTGTTTATCTTCAATTAGTAGATGAAAAATTGAGCTCCACCACAACTAGTTTGGTTTCTATCTACAATTATACACCTACTTTATTGCACATAAGATCAAGCAATGTGATATAAAACACATGCATCAATTCTAACAATATAAAAGATAGAAAACTCTAGAACATATACCCATACATGTCCCTGAAGCTGAATAAAATGGATACTAATAGTTACCAAACGACATCGCAGTTCAAATTTGATCCGATCGAATATAAGACAATCGGAGATGATGAATTTGCTTATACGAATACGAACAGCTGACGATGAGTTTGTATAGAGATGTCGGCATATTTAATTCGTCTTTCTTCTCATCCATAATACCTATGTGCTGAATTCCACCGCTGATGTGCTGAACTCCATTGACGTTGTGTCAAACTCCACTGTCATGGAGCAAACTACACTGTAATTAAGCCAATTTCCATTTGAATTTCATTGAAGGGCGAAGATGGTGTAAATCTAAGGTAAAAAGAAATTGGGGGAAAGTATAAAGAATACAAATTGACTATAATTCTATCACTATATGTTTTTATTTGTCACTGAAAAGTACTTCCTTTACTGGCTAAAGTTTAAATGTCGGAATAGTGTAGATTAGATAGTGTATAAGACTTATTTCCACTAAATAAATGCCACTAAAAACATTTCTTGTTGTAGTGGCCTTGGCTAGGATGTAACTCAACTCCGATAATATGTCATCTATAATTCTTTTTTTATTACGGACCAAATGATTCTTATTGTGATTTTGGGCTTCTTTCGATGATGCAAATTGGATTTGGTTCAGGTTTGGAGTGGCATGAGATTACAAACTTCGGTTGGATGTCGACCCACGATGGACTTATGATGGTGACTTGACATGGTACTCTCCCTCAGTAGTTCATATAGTAGTAGATTAAGTTCTGGCATACCAATCCTATGGTCATAGATTTCAGGGTCAGCGCACATGATCTACAACCACAATCTGAATTTGGGCATATTATCCTCTATTGAGTTGATTCCTGATGGCATGGTTCTATTGGATTCCTTGGGTGTTTTATCCTTGATTCGAGGTTGGGATATGCATCTTTTGTTCTTGATTGATAAAATTTTGTACTCTTTAGTTATAGCTCTTTTATGTACTCGTCAGGCTTTTGGTGGTCCATCGAGGTAATTTTTCTTATACTTGTGCATAAGTGTACCTTCTTGGCTTATTGATGTCTAGTTAGGTTAGTTAGTTTCTTGTTGTTCTCTTCCACACTATCCTAGAATCATGTGTAATCCTATTATATTTTTGTTCATTTGACCTCTATAGAGTTATTTCTTTCTTTTGATATTGTCTTTACTTTTCAAGCTCAGTCGGTCTATGATACCGACTAGATACCTGTTGTTTTGGTACTAATACTACACTCTACCTATGTTTTCAGGACGCATCTCCAAGCATCATTCATTTGCGCTAATATAGAGCTGGTTGCAGTAGGATTCAGAGATGAGGATGACCTTATGGCATTCTAGATCATACCTATCCATCCTAACCCCCAGGGCATTCCATGACACCCATCAAGGGTCTTTTCTATTATTAATTCAAGCTAAAAAACTTTCCCAAAAGTAAAACAGTTGATTTGAGGCTTAAGAATCAAACTACAAGTTGGTAAAGAAATTAGCTCACCTTAACTGAAGATCTTTGTGGAAAAACGTTGGAAAGTTGCCATAAGTCGCCCTTTCTTTTCCCAAGAATGAAGTTTAAGAAAATAAGTGATTTTGAGAGTTTTTCCGAATAGAAACCCCACAACCCTGCTATAGTTGTGTCGCCATAGGGGAAACCCCTATATAACGGGAATTAATTTATCCCATTGTAGAGATATGAAACCTTCTATAGTAGCTGCATGGTGACATAAAATCCTTCCAAAAGCCCACCTTTTACAATACACCTTGAATATATACGTTCTATAATATTCACACCAAGTTCGATAGTGGGAGTTTTACTCACCCGAATTCAATTTTGGAACCCCTATGGCTTCCTTAATATCTTAGATACTAGGAAACAGAATCCAATATTAGACATACCATCCAAAACCTTCTAGGATTTCCCTAGACCTCACCTTGGTCAATCCCATCTAAGACTAGCCTAGCCTAGAAGTTTAAAGTCACCATGCAAAATGTTTGCTAACTCAATTCATAAATCACCCATTGGACCTAATGAAGCTACAAAAACTCAAACAGACCTTATTTACCCAAAATATTTACTTTGGTCAAACTTTCTAAAAATCAATCTTTTAAAAAGGAAAATCTTCTACATAACACATTCGATCACCTTAGGTACTGTGTGACTCATCCTCTCAAATCATAAAAGGCATAATCAAACTATGAGAAGGGTGAAAATAAGGGGAAAATGTTGAAAAATATAACAACCATGAGAATGTTAAAAAGTAGTGAATAAGCACAAATTTGGTTCACTTGCATATTCTAAATGAAAATTGCCACACATTGATAAGAGTTGTTCACATGATTAAAATCGTAATTACTTGAACTTGATTAAGCAATTTAAGTTAGATTTTCTAGAATATTTAAGTAATTATCTTCCAGCAAATTATAGAAAAGTTGTTGGTACATATAAAAGTAATTTTTAAAATTATGTTGTGAAGTTTAAGAACTAGACATTGACTTGATTGTCCTTTATAGAAAAAATGGAAAAGAATGCACTGTCATTTTTCTTAGAATCCTATGACATCTTAGAAAAATGGTGTTTTATTTTATTATTTTGAATCAATTTACTATTTTAGTATATATTGGTATCCAGATGATTCTTTTCCTTCCATTTTCTTGATTAAAATACAAATTGTTTTGTTCATAGCTCAATAATGTAAAGCAACATCAATATTAGTTTAACCTTGTAAAGGTAGATATGTTGTTTTAGATAGATCCTTGTCTCAGTAAGAACCATACAAAATATGGTTACTGAATCAAAGAAAACAAAATGTAATTATAGAATTACGAAACAAGATAATTTGTGAATGATAAAGAGAACACTAACAAGAAAAATTAGATGACGTTTAGCTACCAACTAACCTTCTTCTAAGATCTTTGATCTCCATGTCACGCCCCGAGCCTACACCCTGGGTGCGACTGGCACTCGATGACCATTCAATTAACTTAGCTGAAGACAACAATCACAGTTATAATGATTAAAGAACTGATAAAAAAAACTGGGAATATATTAAAGATTTGAACATCAACTTGGCCAATGACAGCCCAAGTCTTTAATATAAGAATGAAAATGTAAGACTACTGAACTACTACATTGTCTATGAAGCCTCTAAACTGATTGAGATAGATAATGGGAGAAATCAGCTATTGGGATAAACCCCACAACATCCTATTGAACTAACTAGAAAGCAATAAAAGATGTCCTCCGGAGTGCAAGGAGGCTCACCAACAAGCTCTGAAGTACTCAACTGGATCAACGATGTGTTGGATGTCGATCCTCACTACCTGCGTCTGCATCATAATATGATGCAAGCCATCTGGCATCAGTACATTGAATGTACGAGTATGAGAGTTGGAATGTTAATACAACATATGCTAGAAAGATATTATGAAAGAAACACTCACCTTGTCTCTTCTCAACTCATGAATAATTACTTCACTCATTTAAGTATAAAGCAGATTTAAACAAGTGCAATATTAAGAAAAGTTGTTTACAAACAGGATAAATACTTTGTGTATGCAAAGATACATGAAACTCTGATATGTATGTAAAAATACAATGCAATGACGTATATGAAAATACAATAAACTCTATGGGGGTTTCTCTAACCGAGAACCATCACACAAGAGCTATAGTGATAATACATTGATATATCTCACACTGTCAGCGTATCCTATACCCGCCCAATGGTATAAGACCTGAACTACCTAATGGATGTGAGTTGTTTGAACTCTTCCCCAGATTGGTGCTCACTCCCAAAATATACTGACTCTTATGTTTTTAAAATATACTTACTAGTGTGATTTGAGATTAGTTCTCAAAAACATGCTAGAAGACTATCTTGGAAATCTCAGTTTCCCAGCTTGCTTCATTTAGAACTACTAGAAATTGGACCTACGACAACGACTTCTACGGATTCGGATTGAAAATTGTTGCCATGTATAGTCTATTGCAACGGTTAAACCCGTCGCATATGATTTATAGTGTTATCTCCATAGATTACCAAATAACTGTTGCAGCTTTGTAATAATTGTTGCTATAGAAGACTTGATACAATTGTCTTCTATACTCATTGTGATATATATTTTTTAGCAACAGGTTTATTTCTATTACTACAATTTGTAGAATCCCTCCGTATGTTTCCCACAATTTTCACAGTGCCGCCTAAATGAAAAAAAAACAATCCCTCCTTATTCATCACATATTTTTTGATAATCTCAAAAAATAAAAACACATGGTAGCACCTTCAGTAACTACAACCTACAGAGGCTAGATCTTTTTATCGGAAATTACACCACGACGTTTCTAGCTCTCACAAGCTTTCATTTCTATCCAAAGGGTTTTTAAAATCTTTTCATTCAATAGAGAAAATGATTCCTTGTTGAAACTTGCTCGATAAAAATTCTCAATCTCACCGAAGATTTCAAAATCGCTTGCAAGAGAGTCGAAAATTGCTAGTTTATTCACTAATTTCGAGACCCCTAACTTAATCGGTTCCGAAATGCAAGTAAGTTATCTAGTTTTTCGCCCTAATTATCTACAAAATAATTGTTATGTTCTTTAGAGTGGTTGGTTATCAATGGACTAAATTGTTTTTTTTATAATCAAAGGAACGAAATGTATGGTACTAGGATGAGTAAGAAATGTCCTTTTTCATTAGGTTCATGTTCTAACCTCATTACGGGTGATAGTGAACACATTTTCTTCAAGTATATACTGAAATATATAAATAACAAGTAAAATTTTGGCATTTACATGTCATTTTTTAAAGGATGGTAAATGTTGAAGCTTTTTCAAGGAACGGTTAGAGGGTCGCTAATTCACTCTATGTGTTAAATTATGTGCACGAGTATTCATGTGCTTATTATATCTATAAACCGATGCATATACCATGTATTGACTAATAGGAGCTTTCATTTTGATTGATTTTGAGCCTTTTGTATTCTTTTATATCATTGTATTACATCTCCACTAATTGGAAATTCACATAATATTTTACCGTAGTCATACTACCATCGCAAAGTCACAACATGTCCAACAAACATTAATATAATACGAAGACTTCTCATAAACAAATTAAGAAACCCAATTTTCTTCACAATCATCTTTAGGATACTGGCCTTTTTGTTGATAGGAGAAGCAACAATGTTGTCAGTGGGGCTTGTGTTAGGATTGAATTCACGCACACACACTAGATGAATGAAGAACACAAGAACTTTCAAGAGAAAGAGATGAGAGATGTAGAGAGATAAAGAGAAAAACCCAATATTTCGTGGTAACACCCCATGAGTAAACTTCCACGGCGGTGAGGGATATTTATATTAATAAATTAGAGTATTTTTGGTTACAGAGAATAAATAGGAAAACCTAAAATAGAGAATAAATAGGAAAGCCTTAAATAGAGAATAAATAGGAAACCTAAAATTAATCAGGCTCCACTACCTAACAATTCTCCCGCTTGGAGACTGACTCAGTCATCCAAAAAATACATTCTCAAAAAAAAAATATCTTCATCATCAACATCTTTACCACACCGCAACATCTGTAGCAACAACTACAGAAGACCAACCGAGGTTTTACATAACCTCAGTTTCCCAACATCAACACATTTCGTCAACATGTCTG
>NC_028643.1:48564708-48593597 GCF_001406875.1 Solanum pennellii | reverse complement strand
TCAGCACCTTCTCAATGTACAACTCCTGAGATAGATTTACAGTGCCAGCAGATCTATACCGAGAAATCTTCATCCCCAAAATCTGCTTTACTGGACCCAAATCTTTCATCTCAAACGCTGCAGACAACCTTGTCTTCTAATTGTTAATCTCCCTCATACTAGATCCTGCAATCAACATATCATCCACATACAAGAGTAGAAAGACATATGAATCAATGTATTTCTTGAAGTAACAACAAGGATCCTTTTCAGCTTTGCAGAATCCACTCTTGGTCATGAAGGAGTCAAACATCTTGTACCAATGCCTTGGTGCTTGCTTTAGTCCATACAAGCTCCTGGTGAGCTTGCACACCATGTGTTCCTTGCCTGGAACCACAAATCCTTCCGGTTGCTGCATATAGATCTCTTTGTCCAGATCTCCATGTAAAAACGCTGTTTTTACATCCATTTGCTCTAGATGCAAATTTTCCAATGCAACAATACTCAACAAAATTCGAATAGAGGTTACCTTCACAACAGGAGAGAATATTTCAGCATAATCAATACCTTTCCTTTGTGAATATCCTTTAGCCACTAAACGAGCCTTGAACCTTCTTTTGCCATCTGGTTCAGTCTTGATTCTGAACACCCACTTGTTCAGCAAAGCTCTCTTCCCTGCAGGTAACTCAGTCAACACCCATGTGTCATTCTTCTCAAGTGACCTCATCTCATCATCCATGGCTTGCTCCCACTTGATCGAATCCTCCACCTGTAGGGCCTCATCAAAAGACTCTGGTTCCCCCTCATCAGTCATCAATAGATAGTGTAATGAAGGTGAATACCTATCTGGTGCCCTGATGGATCTGGATGATCTCCTTAACACCTGCTCAGGTGTAACTTGCTCCACTTTAGATTCTTCAGTAGGAGTTGGTTGAGTATCTGCTTCGACATCTCTGGGGTTACTCTTCTCCAACTCAACCTCAACTCCCACTTGCTTTGTAATCTATAGAACCTTCTGCTCTCTGTCCTTGTACAGGACCAACTCATCAAATGTCACGTCACAATGTCTCAGGATCTTTCTGTTCTTGTCATCCCAAAACCTGTNCGTCTCAGGATCTTTATGTTCTTGTCATCCCAAAACCTGTAACCAAACAAATCAAAACCATATCCTATGAAGTAACACTTCACAGCCTTGGTATCAAGCTTGTCTCTCTTTTCTGGATCAACATGAACATAAGCAGTGCAACCAAAAGTCCTCAAGTGTGAGTACTTGAGTTCTTTTCCTGTCCACACCTCCTCTGGAATCTTGAACCCTAAAGGAACTGATGGTCCCCTGTTGATCAAGTATGCAGCTGTGCTCACAGCATCCGCCCAAAGTGTTTTGGGCAGCCCACAATGTATCCTCATACTCCTTGCACGCTCATTCAATGTTCTGTTCATCCTCTCAGCAATTTCATTCTGCCTTGCCTTACCAGGAACTGTTCTCATCAATCTGATTCCCTCAGCTGCACAGAATGCCTTGAACTCTGATTTGTCATACTCTCCTCCATTGTCAGACCTTAGGCATTTGACTTTCAAACCGGTCTGATTCTCAACTTCAGCTTTCCACTTCTTGAAAGTTGCAAACACATCTGACTTATGCTTCAAGAAGTAAACCCATACCTTCCTGCTGAAATCATCAATGAAGGTAACATAGAATCTGGATCCTCCAAGTGATGATACTGGAGATGGTCCCCAAACATCTGTATGGACCATTTCCAACCGCACTTTCTTTGGCTCTCTAGGAGTCTTTGTGAAGCTTACTCTTTTCTGTTTGCCCATAACACAGCTCTCGCAAAGACCCATATCAACAGACTTCAGACCCTCTAATGCTCCTTTTGCAACCAGCATCTTCATTCCTTTAGTACTCATGTGTCCAAGTCTGTTGTGCCACAGACATGAACCGGAAGCACCTTCAGCAACAGCGGCCATGTTTATACACCCTGCAGTGGTGTACAAGGTTCCAGATTTGGTGCCACGAGCTACTACCATAGCACCTTTCACGATCTTCCACGAACCTTTCCCAAACTCTGCTGCATATCCCGTGCTATCCAACTGACCAACAGAGATCAGATTTTTCTTGATCCCAGGAATATATCTGACATCCTCCAATGTCCACTGGTTTCCCGAGGTGGTCTTTATGCAAACATCCCCCTTTCCTTCAATCTCTAAGGCTTTATTGTCAGCAAGATATACTTTTCCAAAATTTCCAGATTTGAAATTTTGGAACAACTCCTTGCTTGGAGACGAATGGAAAGATGCACCAGAATCCAAAATCCATGATTCAACCGGGCTGTTCACACTAAGGATTAGAGCATCCCCAATGTCCTCTGCTGAATTTACAGAATCATTGTCATCTCCAAATTTCTGATTCTGTTTCTTCTTTGGCTTTGTACAGTTCGTCCGAAAGTGCCCTTTTTCTCCACAGTTCCAACAAGTCACGTTTGATCTGTTCAGGGATTTTCCTCGATTCTTTGATTTTGATCGACCATGTTGATTTTGGCCTTTCGTCTTACTTCTCCCCCTTCGATCAACGCTGAGAGCACTGCCCGATGAATCTCCCACTTCTCGTTTGCGAATACTTTCGCTAAGAACAACATCACGGATTTCATCAAACTTCAGTTTCTCAGATCCACGGGAACTGCTAATCGCAGCAACAACAGTATCCCAAGACTCGGGCAGAGATGACATCAAAATCAACGCCTTAATTTCATCTTCGAAATTAATATCCACAGAATTGAGTTGACTCACAATCAAATTGAACTCGTGTATATGATCAGAAACGGATCCATTCTCAGACATCTGTAAATTGAACAATCTACGTATCAAATATACCTTGTTCATAGCCGATGGTTTTTCTTACATGTTTGACAGTGCCTTCAACAGACCGGACGTAGTCTTCTCCTTCACGATGTTGAACGCCACGTTTCTTGACAAAGTCAATCGGATCAACCCTAGAGCCTGGCGATCCTTGAGTTTCCACTTCTCCTCCGTCATGGATTCCGACTTCACCCCGGTCAACGGTTCGTGAAGATCTTTCTGGTACAGATAATCTTCGATCTGCATCTTCCAGAAACTGAAATCGGATCCATCAAACTTCTCGATTCCAAGCTTCGAACTATCCATCTTCTGTGATCGTGTTGAATCTCCTTAGCTCTGATACCAGTTATTAGGATCGAATTCACGCACACACACTAGATGAATGAAAAACACAAGAACTTTCAAGAGAAAGAGATGAGAGATCTAGAGAGAAAAAGAGAAAAACCCAATATTTTGTGGTAACACCCCGTGAGTAAAATTTCACGGCGGTGAGGGATATTTATAATAATAAATCAGAGTATTTTTGGTTACAGAGAATAAATAGGAAAACCTAAAATAGAGAATAAATAGGAAAGCCTAAAATAGAGAATAAATAGGAAAACCTAAAATAGAGAATAAATAGTAAAGCCTAAAATAGAGAATAAATAGGAAAACCTAAAATTAATCAGGCTCCACTACCTAACAGCTTGAAATAATACTAGCAAAATATCCAACAATATATCCAGCTAAAGAAGTTATACCGTGAGCTGCTGAGTTCTTGAACTTTCTTCCCTCTTTTTGGGATTTCTTTCTAATAAAATATATTTATTTTATGCTCAAAGGTTGAAAACATAATAGTGAGAATCGTATATTACAATCCAGTAGCGGAATATGCTCTATGTATAACCCATGGAGGCCTTTTGATGCATATTTTCTTGGAAATACATTGTATGACTGTTGTTTCAGCAACAATTTAGCTACTCTATTAATTTCCTAGTTAGTTAAGGCTCTTCTAAATATCAAATTCCATCCTTACTGATATGATGTTGGAGGCATATAAAGTAGAGTTTAGGGAAGATATCCTGCTCTATCCATTCGTTTTCCATAAATTCAGTCTTCAAGAGGGATATTTATATCGACTTTAGTTATGATATAATGGATATAAGGAATGTACACCAAGACATTCCTATTCTAAACTTGTGGTGATCCCAAAAGTTATTTTTATATTGTTTCGTCTTTTCATCAAGAAAATAATAGTGTTCACCTCCTTTATGTATTGCAGATTTGGATAAAAGATTTTCATTCTCAAAGCATCTAATTCAAGAATATCTTGGAAGCTCAACAGTGAAATTAACCTTCCAACGTAGCTCCTTCTTACAATCTCCACTTTTTCCTCGATCTAACTTCTTCCATCTGTTAACTAAAGAATTTCCTTTTTATGGAGGACAAACTTCTTCACCTGTGTTTCTTATTTCATTCCGATCAAGTACGTTATTCTTTATATGATCTCTTTTCCTATTTTTACAGTTCAAGATTTGATAAAAGTCAACTGTTTGAAACAAATTTTAAACATATGGAAAATAAAAAAATCATACAAATAAAATATGAAGAAACATGATTTTATTGATTAAGATAGCGGGTGCAATTCTATTGATGCCTTGCTTTTACTCTCTTAGGATTTATCCATGATTCGAGGGCCGTTAGTTGTGTATTTCTCGAACTAGGACGATTTAGATTTTGACCTCTCTTTATGAATAAACCATCAATTTTGTGGAGTATCCAAAATTTTTATCTCTTTATAAAATTTCTGAGATGCCTTTAAAGAGAATTCAGTATCCTTATATAGGCATAAATTACGATATGGGGTTGAATAGCCACAAAGAATCCTAATTTGAGTTGGTCACAATTTGTAGAGTCCAAACTCATATTGAACAAGTCTTGTAGAGTCCCACAAAATTTCAATGTCTACAATGCCCCCTGCTTCAAGGCTTGTCGGAGCACAGACTTAATAAAACTCAAAGACGAGGCTTGAAGTACTCATTCTTCCTTTATATTTCATTTAAGAGAGAAGAGATGAAGGACAGATTTGGTCCTACTGGTGTGCCAATTTTGTTTGCAATAAATTTTAAACATATGGAAAATAAACAAACCATACAAACAAAATATGAAGAAATATGATTTTATTGATTAAGATAGTGGATACAATTCTATTGATCTCTTGATTCTACTCTCCTAGGATTTATCCATGATATGAGGGCCGTTAGTGGCGTATTTCTGGATCTAGGATGATTTGGATTTTGACCTCTCTTTATGAATAAACCATCAATTTGTGGAGTATTCGAGATCTTGATCTCCTTATGAAATTTCGAGATGCCTTTTAAGAGAATTTAGTACCCTTATATAGGCATAAATTAGGATTTAGGGTTGAATAGCCTCAAAGAATCCTAATTTGAGTTGATCACAATTTGTAAATTCAACATGTCTATGGGATAACTTATCCAATCACTAAATATAAATGGTGGGATAAATATTCTCAGGACAACCAATTTCCTCCGATCCAACGTATATTGTAATTCATATTATACTTAGAATTGATATACCTTATAACTTACATCAAGTCCTCCTAAGCTTATTAATCATCTAACATTTATCTAAAGCATGAAATTGGTTTATGGTTGGAGAGATTATGAAAATTTAGTACAACAAAATAGTACAAATTTTTCTTATTCAAATTTTACCGAGATAATTTCTTTTTTCTTAAATAGTGGATAAATTTAATTTACTCGAACTCTATTCTCTTGGATTTTATTTGTATGTTGAAATGGAGACAATAAAATTTTGAGAAAATTAAGATGGTAGTCAATCAATTTATGCATATGAGCCCGTTATGGCACCTGATCATCCAGGTTAAGTAAGATTGTATGGACATGGGATTACCAAGGCTCTTTTGGAAAACAAAGTGGCAGATTTTTTACCCCCTTCTATTGTGGTTGATTCTAAAAAAGGATGCATGAAAAGTTGAAAGACCAGAAAGATAACATGAAAAGATGTTACAATGAACATTATTGCACAGCTTAATTGTCTAAATCGATGATTAGCACTTGATCCTAGCATGCTAAGATTCAGTGTTCGTTCGCTTGGATAAGAGGGTGCTATTCCAGTAATCAATCATCCATCTGCTTGCACTATCAATGAAGGTTGGTACTTCTTATTTTTCTTCTTCTTCCTCTTCTCGTCCTACTTTATTCTACTTCTTCTTTCTTTATATTACGTGTAAATGTATCAATTTTAGTGTCACTTAAGATTTATCTGGTATATATAATTGTTGTGATATGCTTGGGCTTTTACTTATCTGATATCACATTCTCTATATATTCGTGAGAGATTTTTGCAACATCTCTCCCTTCTCATTCTTTTTATTGGTTCCTGCGAGTATTCATGCTCAAGGTCCCAGCTAGTGGGATATAAATTTAATTCCACATTACGTGTAACTTTTTGTAAATATCTCATGTACTTTCTATGACTGAACTGTGTTCTTATTTGTTTGCTTTTCAAAACCAGCATGTATTGTACCTTAGTATGGGCCTTTATTGTTTAGCAATTCAAGGCACAATCTAGTTAAAGGTACTTTTTTGGAAAATAGTGATGGTACAAAGCTAATGAAGTTACATTGTAGTGATGGATCAGTTATGTACGTTGATCCTGTCTTTGTTACAGTCTCATTGGGTGTTTAAAATAAAGGAATTCACGACAACTATGGAGTGTGCTAGGTTTAGTCTTCCACTTTCCATTTCAAGTCTGAAACAATTTGAAGACTTGGGTTTGGTGTTGTTGGCAAGTTATTCTTGAACTGAGTAGTATAAGTTTTAGATTAGTTTGGTCTTAACATGAAAATCTAATTGGTACTCAGTTTCAATTCAGTTTGGTACTCAATTTCTTATGCCTATTTTGCTTTGAACTTGTCTAATTGATACGCAGTTTCACATCAGGTTGGTACTCAGTTTCTTATGCCTATTTTAGTCTGAACTTGAAAATCTAAACTGTCAAGACTCATGACATAGGACTCAATAGATGGATCAATATTTGATCAAATGCTTACTGATTAAGTTTGATCTAATTCTTATTTATGATTTTTTTTGTTTCAGATTTGTTCTCGTTAGAGTTGTTTGGTTTGAAAAAAATGGATCATTAATGTCTCTAGTTTGATACATTGATCTATTATGAATTACTTGAATGTTCTAGTTTCATTGTGATCACTATAAGATCTACCCCATACAAAATTTTCTAATCAGTGTCTTTTGAGTGGTTAATAACATAACTTGACATTAGATATCTTCTTTTTGTAGGTGTCAAAAATGAAGAATGGAAAGAATAAAGAGTAAAGGAAACCTTACCTGCTACTTCAGAAGTATTTTTAATTGTTGATATGTTCTAAAATTTATTTTGCTATTGTACATCATGAAAAATATCACATAATTTTTGGAATCATGTAAATGTCAACTAATGGTAATTTGGCTTGAACATTTTGAATTTACGGATGCATATGATTAACTTGATGGGTCCTCTGAGTTGTCATATACGAAAAAAATTTGTTTTGTTATTTCTATACTTAATAGTGTTTATATCTATCTATCTATGTATCTATATATATATAGATATATATATATATATATATGAGACCTTCTGGGGCTCATTTTAGAGAACCATTGTAAAATGTATTCCAAATTGTTGCAATAGTGTAATGTTTATTGTTCAATTATATCAAATAACCGTTGCAATATAAAGTTTGGTTGTCGTATTAAATGTCTATGGAGACGGCTACAGAGTGTTGCAATAATCTTATATATTTGTTGCACTAGATAAATGAATAACCGTTGGTATAGAACACTCTATGGTTACGCTTTTACTGACCCGTTGCAAAACCCGTTGCTATAGATCTATGGCCACGCGAGCTGATGTAACGGATGCAAAAATGTTGGAGTAGAGCTATGTCGACGGATACTATATCTATAACAACAGTTTTATCAGTGCTTCCATAGGCCCAATTTCTAGTAGTGAAAGCTATTACTCTTTTCTAAAAACTAGCCCGAAGTCTCTATGGAAATCTCAGTTTTCATTCTTGTTTAAATGTGAAAACAATTCTTTTAAACCTCTTTGGGAATACATAGTCTCCATATAATTCTTTGAAGAAATAAACTCAAGCTTCAATCTTTATTGAACTCAAAAATTAAGTCTTAAACAAAGGTGAAATGTTTCTAAAAGACTTACAAAAATTGAAATAATTCCTCTTGTTTGACTCTTGATTTCTCTTAACTTAAATTCTTAACATCTCTAGACTTGACTCCTAACTAATCCTTGAATTGAATTATGGATTCAAGGAATTAGATTTGTATTTTGAAAGATCCCATGATGTTTAGGAATGATTCTAGATAGCTAAACATGAGAAAAATCTGGAAAATCAGAATTTGAAGGTGGATCCGAGACGCGGAGGCATAGTTTAATTTTGGTTCTAAAAATGTCTTTTCAGGCAGAGCACCTCGTGTAAGCTCCACGATGCGCAGAAGAATTTTTGATTCTGGGAATAGGTCGCGCTCCGCACTATGATGTCCAGATTTTGCTCGTCGAAATTTCTTATTCGTTTCTCTTCTCCAATTCACCAAAAATTGGTTCCTTTTTTTAAATACCTTTTAGATACAGATATGCAACAAATTTTCCTAAGATCCTAACCCGAAACAAATCCATAATGCTGTGTAAGGAATTTAAACACTTCACAACTCAGGCAATTCAAGAACAACTAATGAATTCAAGAAAAAGGTATCCATATACAAATATTCTAATGATTTTAGGACGAATCCAAACTGAAATAATATGCTTGGAATGTGGGAGAGCGATCCCAACGTTATGAGAGCCTCATATGCCTGTTTGAAGCAAAATCCTTAGCGAAAACACCATTGTTCTTTGTTGATCTTGACGATTTTGCTCTATTTCCCTTCTTCTTTTCTCTTCTTCTTTCTCCTTAGCCATAGCGTTAAAATTCTAATTTTCTAAAACTGACCAAGTTCAGTTTTGACCAATATTAAACTCCAAAAAATAGGGTGGCTAAAAGACTAAAATACCCTTAAAAATCCCGATTTGGACATTTTCTTAATCCAACAGCCCAACTTCAAAAGGGCATAACTTACTCATACAAAGTCAAAATTTCACAAATTGGAGTACCTCTAACTCATCCTGAACTAAATGTTATGGTCGTTTTAAAATGACCAAAACCGCCCTTTTAACTTAAACTAGATTTCCTCAGACTTTCCAAAATTAACTATTTCCAGATTTTACACTTCCTTCTAGTTCTTTCTAGTTGCGAGATGTTACAACATGCTTACTCATAATTCTCTGGATTCAAAGAGGTACGGATATCTCCTTTTCATATCATCCTCAGCATCCCAAGTAGCTTTTTCAACTAATTGGTTCTTTCAAATGACTTTGATTGATGCAACTTTTTTTGTCCTCAATGTGCGAACTTGGAGATCTAAAATTTTGATTGGAATCTCTTCATAAGATAGACTATCGTTGATCCCAATATTTTCAGTTGGTATAATGATTGAAGGATCGACAATGAATTTCTTCAACATAGAGATGTGAAACGCCGGATGAACTACTGCTAACTATTGGGGTAGCTCTAACTCATAAGCTACATTGTCAATCCCTTTTGCTACGCGATAAAGTCCAATATACAGGGGACTAAGTTTATCCTTCTTACCAAACCTCATAACACCCTTCATAGGTGAAACTTTTATATATACCCAATCATCTACATGGAACTCTAACGACCTCCTTCTAACATTAGTTTAGGATATTTGAAGACTGGTCCGTTCTCAAGCTCTCTGTAATCCCTTTACCTTCTCCATAGCCTGGTAACTAAATCTGGTCCTATCAACCTTGCTTCAACAACAACAAACCATCCAACAGGAGATATGCATATTCTCCTATAAAGAGCTTCATAAGGAGCCATTTGGATGCTAGAGTGGTAACTGTTGTTGTATGCAAACTGAATGAGAGGTAGGGGATCATCCCAATTCCTTTTAAAATCAATCACACAAACCCTCAACACATTATCTAAGGTATGAATAGTACGCTCTGCTTGCCCGTTAGTCTGAGGATGAAAGGGAGTACTCAAGTTCACCTTTGAACCCAAACCTTTCTGAAAAAATTTCCAGAATTATGCAATGAATTGTGCACCTCTATCTGAGATAATGGATACCAAAACTCCATAAAGTCTTACCACTTCTTGAATATACAACTTAGCACAATCCTATGTTGAATGGATAGTCTTTACCGGCAAAAGGTGGGCAGAATTTGTCATTCAATCGACAATCACCCAAATAGAATTTTGCTGCCCGTGAGGCCTTGGTAACCCTATGATGAAGTACATATTAATCATTTCCCACTTCCATTCCGGATGTTCTATAGTATGAGCTAAAACTCCAGGCATTTAGTGATCTACTTTAACTTATTGGCAATCCGGGCACTTGGCAACAAACTCAACAATGCCTTTCTTCATGCCTTCCCACCAATATACTTTCTCTCAAATCGCAGTACATCTTTGTGGAACCTGGATGAATGGATACATGGATCTATGAGCTTCCTCCATAATCCTCTCTTGGATTCCTCCACCAAAGGTACACACAATCTACCTTGATATCTCCATAAATCATCTCCCCCTTGATCAAAAGCTAATACTCTTTTCTTATGAACATTTGATTTTAATTCAAGAAAAATGGGATCTTGGTCTTGATTTTCTTTCGCTTCTGACACTAATGACGATTTAGACCCATTCGTCACCACTAATCCTACTTCTGTGGAATCCATTAGTCGGACTCCTAATTGTGCAACTCTATGCACATCTATTGATAGTTCTTTCTTCTCTTCCTCAAGGTTGGTGGTACTACCCATAGACAACCTGCTTAAGGCATCAACAACCAGATTAGCCTTACCTGGGTGGTAAAGAATGCGCATGTCATAATCATTGAGCATTATAACTACTTCCTTTGTCTATGATTAAGCTCTCTTTGAGTGAACACATTGTGTAGGCTCTTGTGGTCAGTGAATATATCAACATAAACACTATACAAATAGTGACACCATATCTTCAAGGCGAACAGTACAACAGCCATCTCTAAGTCATGGGTTGGATAATTCTTATCATAAACCTTCAACTATCTGGAGGAATAATCTATCACCTTGCCATTTTGCATTAACACACTACCCAAACCAACTCTAGATGCATCACAATACACCACAAAACCTTGAGTACCTTCCGATAAAGTCAAAACTAGGTCAGTAGTCAACCTCTTCTTTAATTCCTAAAAGTTTTTCTCACAAGATTTAGACCATTTAAACTTGATTGTTTTCTGAGTCAACTTTGTTAAAAGAGACGAAATGGACGAGAAACCTTCCACAAATCTTCTATTGTAGCCAGCCAAACCCAAGAAAGTCCTAATAATAGTTGGAGACACTAATTCAATTTTCTGAGTATCAACTCTAATACCATCACTTGAAACACTGTGACCCGAAAATTCAATTGACTTAAGAAAAAACCCACACTTAGAAAACTTGGCATGAAACTCTCTATCCTCTAATGTCTAAAGAACTATTCTGAGATGACTAGCATGATCTTTCTCATTCCTTGAATAGATTAGAATGTCATCAGTGAAGATGATATCGATTCATAAGATCCACGAACGCTGCTTGTACATTTTTCAAACCAAAGGACATACTAAAAAGTCATAATGCCCATTTCTGGTTCTAAAAGCTGTCTTTGGAATATCACATTCCCTTACTCTTAATTGATGGTAGCCTTATCTGAGGTCAGTTTTTGAGAAACAACAAGCACCCTGAAGCTGATCGAAAATATCATCAATCTTTGGAAGATGATATTTATCCTAGATGGTCACCTTGTTCAGTTGGAGGTAATATATACACATCCTAAGGGAACCATCTTTCTTTCTCACAAATAATACAGGAGCACCCCAAGGTGAGACATTTTGTCGAATAAATCCTTTCTCTAAAAGGTCTTTCGACTGCTCTTTTAACTTTTTCAAATATATTGGTGCCATTTTATATGGAGAAATAGAGAGTAGGTTGAGTATCTGGAAGAAGTTTATACCATAGTCTAACTCTCTCTTGGGAGGGACTTCGCGTCTCTGCCGGGGAAAGTAGCTTTTATATTAACTTAAACTTATTACTAAAGTTTAGTCAATATTTTCTTAGTTTTACTTTTCTATTGTTTTTGATTCTTGCAGAACTAACTTCCTTGTATGCCAAATACACGGAGAGGAAGAGAACCCTTGTTTCCCTACGACCACGAATTAGAGCGTATATGAATCAAAACTTGGGTATTATTAACGATGATGATACAAACCAGAACATCCCAGCTCTAGTTGATGCTCATGGTCAGTGATTACCCGATGATCCTGGTGAAAATCAACAAAGGGGACAAAATCCCGCTCCACATCCTCAAGAATACTACAGAGGTTATGATAATATTGCAGACTCTGATGGACCACTTGTCTTGCCCCCTCTACCACAATGCCACACCTTTGTGGTAATTAGTAGTCTGATGCAGATTCTCACTGCTAGAGGTTTGTTTTCAGGGCTACCTTCTGAGGACCCACATGCCCATATTGATAAGGTAAGGTCAGTGTGTAAAAGCTGTGTAGGGAGGCCTGATTAGAATTATGATGTAATAGGGCTAAGAGTATTTCCTCTCTCACTGACGAGAGAGACTGCTTTTTGGTTCACTGAGCTCCCTTATAACTCAATTTTCACTTGGAACCAACTAAGAGACGTTTTCTTAGCACGTCACTACCCGGTCTCCAAGAAACTAAATCACAAAGACAGAGTGAACAACTTTGTGGCACTACCAGGAGAGTCAGTTAGCAGTTCTTGAAATAGATTCACTTCATTTATTTGAAGTGTCCCCAATCACCGCATAGATGATGAGTCACTGAAGGAATACTTCTATCTGGGACAGGATGATAATAATAAAGCGGTATTGGATACTATAGCGGGTGGTTCTTATGGGGAGTGTCCTTATGCCGAGATTTCCGAAAAGTTAGAGAAAATATCTCGGAATAATAAAGCTTGGAGTACTAGGAAGTCAGATATTAGAAGAAATACCTTCGCAGTGCAATCCATACACAACCCACCCACAAATGAGATTCGTGAAGAGATGGCTCAGATGAGAACTAAGCTTGGGTTGGTATTAAAACATATCACTGGGGGTGCAGAAAAGATAAATGCAGTGAAATTCTTGTCTAAACCACCACCACAACATGATGAATATTATTATGAGGATGATTCCTATACGGTAAATGAGCAGACGGGGGGTTTCCGACCGAATGCCTAAGGCTCAAATCAGGATAATTGGCGCCAAGGTCAAGGAAACCAAGGTCGGAACTATGGTCACTATAATCGTGAGGGTAATTATGTCCGAGATGGAAATTATAACCGCTACAACAACTTCAACAAGGGTAACTATGGTAACACAAATGATAGGAATGGGCTCTATGTTCCTCCTCAAAATCGTGAAGTTTCTCCTAGGAAGGGTGGAGGTAGTATGGCGCGAGTTGACGATATGTTGCACAAAATGATGAGGAGGTTCGATGCTAGTGATGAGCACATTAAAGATTTAAGGAGTGATTTAGCGGGTATTGGGCAGAAATTCGATACACATGCAATATCGATTAAGCAATTTGAGTTGCAAATGGCTCAATTATCTGCGACTGTGAGCACACGGCCCCAGCTCCGGTTGATGTTCATGGTCAGATGTTACCCGATGCTCCGGGTGAACATCAACAGAGGGGACAAAATCCCGCTCCACGACCCCAAGCATACTACAGAGGCTATGATAACATAGCAGATTCGGATGGGCCACTGGTTTTGCCTCCTCTACCCACAGGCCACACTTTTGTGGTAACTAGTAGTCTGATGCAAATGCTCACTGCCAGAGGTTTGTTTTCAGGGCTACCTTCTGAGGATCCACATGCCCATATAGCTAAGGTAAGGGCAGTGTGTAAAAGTTGTGTAGGGAGGCCTGATTTGGATTTAGATGTAATAGGTCTCAGAGTGTTTCCTCTCTCACTGACGGGAGAGGCTGCTATTTGGTTCACTGAGCTCCCATACAACTCCATCTTTACTTGGAACCAGTTAAGAGAGGTCTTCTTAGCACGCTACTATCCGGTCTCCAAGAAACTAAACCACAAAGACAGAGTAAATAACTTTGTGTCACTACCAGGAGAGTCAGTTAGTCGTTCTTGGGATAGATTCACCTCATTCTTGAGGAGTGTTCCAAATCACCGTATAGATGATGAGTCACTGAAAGAATACTTCTATCGGGGACAGGATGACAACAACAAAGCGGTATTGGACACTATAGCAGGTGGATCTTATGGAGACTGTCCTTATGCCGAGATTGCTGAAAAATTAGAAAAAATCTCCCGGAATAACAAAGCTTGGAGTACTAGGAAGTCTGATACAGGGAGAAACACCTTCGCAGTGCAGTCCACTCACAACCCAGCCACAGATGAAATTCGGGAAGAAATGGCTCAGATGAGAACTGAGCTTGGGTTGGTACTAAAACATGTCACTGGGGGTGCAGAAAAGATTAATGCAGTCAACTACTTGTCGAAACCACCGCCACCAAACGATGAGTGTTATTATGAGGAGGATTCCTATGCAGTAAATGAACAGATGGGGGGTTTCCGACCAAGTGCTCAAGGCTCTAATCAGGAGAATTGGCGCCAAGGTCAAGGGAACCAAGGTCGGAACTATGGTAACTACAATCGTGAGGGTCATTATGTCCGAGATGGAAACTACAATCGCGACAACAACTTCAACAGGGGTAACTATGGTAATAGAAACGACAGGAATGGACCCTATGTTCCTCCTCAAAATCGTGAAGTCACTCCTAGGGATGGTGGAGGTAGTATGTCGCGAGTTGAGGATATGTTGCATAAAATGATGAGGAGGTTCGATGCTAGTGATGAGCACAATAAAGAGTTGAGGAATGATTTAGCGGGTATTGGGCAAAAAGTTGATACACATGCAATCTCGATTAAGCAACTTGAGTTACAATTGGCCCAATTATCTGCAACTGTGAACACACGGCAACCGGGCACTCTTCCTAGCAACACTGTCCAAAATCCGAAAAATGATGGACACTGTATGGAAATCACTACTCGGGGTGGTAAGCAAACCATTGACCCACCTATGCCGTCTAATGAGGAAAAGGTGATAAAAGATAATGATAAAGTGGTAGAGGTTAGTGGTTAAGTAGAAGATAAAACTGGAAAATATGCTGAACTGCCTAAAAAGGTAACTCCCATGCCTAGACCACCCCCCTTTCCTCAATGATTAGTGAAAAAGACCGAGGATGGTAAATATCGGCATTTTATAACAATGTTGAAGCAGCTTTCTATCAATGTCCCTTTGGTAGATTCTCTAGAACAAATGCCCGGTTATGCCAAGTTTATGAAAGATCTGGTTACAAAGAAAAGATTGGTCACTTTTGAGGATGATGATAAAATGCAACATTGTAGTGCTATTGCTACAAGATCTCTAGTACAAAAGAAAGAAGATCCGTGTGCGTTCACTATTCCTTGTACAATCGGGTTATTACATTTGCAAAAGCATTATGTGATCTGGGGGCAAGCATAAATCTCATGCCCCTCTCAATTTTCAAGAAAATGGGTTTGAGTGATCCAAAGCCCTCTGCAATGCGGCTATTGATAACCGATCGAACAGTAAAGAGGCCTACAGGGATACTCCACGATGTGCTAGTAAAAGTGGAGTCGTTCATATTTCCGACAGATTTTGTTATTCTTGATTGTGAAGTTGATTTTGAAGTGCCTATCATTCTTGGGAGGCCATTCCTTGCTACGGGTAGAGCCTTAGTTGATATGGAAAAGGGGCAGATGAAATTTCGGTTGAACAATGAAGAAGTGACCTTCAAAATTTGTAGGTCCATGAGGCAGACTGGTGAGCTCCAATCGGTATCTGCTATATCCTACAAAGAAAAGATGAAGAAGTACCATGACCTTAAAATTTAAAAATGAGAGTTTATGGTTGGGGATTTGGTAATTTTATACAATTCTAGGTTGCGCTTGTTTCCGGGCAAGCTCAAGTCCAAATGGAATGACCCTTACTTGATTACCCAACTATTCCCTCATGGAGAAGTTGAGTTGGAAACCAAGGAGGGTGTGCGGTTTAAGGTGAATGGACAACCAATAAAAATCTATTTCGGGCATGCTGAATCAGCGTATGAAGTGATCGAGGCATACCATCTTGATGAAGTCTGAGTAATCAAGTGTCTTCAGTCGTGCCGCGACGTTAAATCAGCCGCTTGTTGGGAGGCAACCCAATACGTAGCACATCACTAGGAAATTCTGCAAAAAATCACTCCGCAACATTCACTGACGGATACATCGATAGACCATCATGCTTGCGACGGACCGTCGCATGAATCCGTCATGCCAGGTACGTTTTTCATTTATTTTCAAAATTAGGGATTACACAACGGAACCCATGACGGACCTTCGCATACACGACGGACCGTTGTTGGGGACACGTTGGGTCATTAACCAACAACCCGACCCGACCCGGCTGGGGAATTTTAAAAGTTTTCAACCTTTTAAACTCCCTTCCCCTTAATTTAAGCCGTTTCTTTCCCTCTTTCCCCCATTTTCTTCTTTCCAACTTCCTGCCTTTCTCATTCTCTTCTCTATCAACTGATCCACATCACTTCCCCAAATCCCCAAATCCCAAATCTCCTTTCTACTGGTCGGAGTTTGCTGTTGTGTTTCTGCTCTTGATAGCTGAGTGCCTCACTTCCTTGTTTTTCTCCTCTTCTCAGGTATGTGCCTCTGATCTCTATCCATTTACACTGCATTTTTGTTTTTCACTTACTATTGGCCTATTTATTTTTGGTGGGACTTTGCTCTTTGATCCAATTTGTCTAACCTAGGTTTAGAGTCCCTCGAATTGCCTTGTTAAAACTCGAGAAATTATTGTTTTAGCATTGCTAGTTTGCTAGGTATTTGGGTTAGAAACATGTAGGTTAATATAAAGTATTTCGTTTGAGTCACAGAGGATGATTGTAGCATCCTCAGTTCTTTCACCGAATGATAGAATGAGACCTCGACGATGGATCGTCATTCCCACGACGGACCGTCATATGGTCCGTCCTAACACCCCACTATTTGTTTTCTCTAAGTATCCACCAACTGACATATGCGACGGACGGTCGAGCCCACGACGGTGTGTCCTGCACAACCTTTATGGTTGTCAAAGACCCTATTCCTAAGGGTCTCCAACTTTTTCTAAGTGTCCTCTAACGGATATCTATGTCGGACCGTCGTGGTTACGACGGTTAGTCCTGCACAACCGTCATGGTTGTCAGAAACCCTTGTCCTAAGGATCTCCATTTTTTTAAATGTTCACTAACGGACATCTATGATGGACCGTCGTACCCATGACGGTCCATCCTGCACAACCGTCATGGTTGTCAGAGACCCTTGTCCTAAGGGTCTCCATTTTTTTTCTAAGTGTCCACTAACGGACATCTACGATGGACGTTCGTACCCTCGAAGGTCTGTCCAGCAAAACCGTCATGACGGTCAGAGACCCCTCTCCTAAGGGTCTCCATACTTTTTCTAAGTTCCCCATGATGGACTTCGATGATGTACCGTCATTATCACGACGGTCCGTCCTGCTTATCCGTCATAATTGTCAGAGACTTTCCTTCTAACGGTCTCCGAATAAACATTGTTGAAGTAATACATGACGGACCCCATGACGGTCCATCATACTCACGACGGAGACGTCACCTGGTCCATCGTGTTTCACTGCTACTACAGAGATGTCATTACAACTTTGCTCTTATGTGTATTTTGTCTCGTTTTTGCTTGTCTTGTTTGCTCCTTCTAGTACTAATAATGATTCTTTACAGGTACTATCTCTAATGGCACAAAAACAAGATCAAGTTTACGCACATGGGCTTTCAAAGTCTATCGCCCTGTCTGCCCGACTGGTTATAGGTTCTGATGATGAGCATGATCCTGAGTACGTTCCCCCAGGCAGTGCAACTCCAGCACGAGCTGCACGTGCAACAAGAGCTACGCCCAAAACGGTGGCGTTCAGCGTAGTCACTGCCTCCCAGTCTGATGAGGAGTGCACACTGATCGTCACACCTTCTGGGTCAGCTACACAAGAAGAAGGGGTGTCTGGTTCCTTAGGAGTTTTGTGGTAGGAGGAAGCCTCCGGGTTCACAGAAGTCTCTACACCTGCAAGGGCTGCACAATCTGCCTCGTCTGATGAGGCTGACAGTCGTGATTCCACTCCAGGCCCACCGATTGGAGTTCCCGCCCTGGTTGCCGACCAGCACAAACGATGGTGTGTCGATGGGCAATACCAAGTGTATTCAAATGCCAAGCTTCTAAATGATAAAGACGTCATGACACGGACCCTTACACTGGAAAGGTGGTTCCTTACGGGAAGTCTTCCCACCATGCCAGATATCCACACTCTCTTTACCTGACACCGAATAGAGTGGACGGCTCGTTCTTTGCTACTATAGTGAGGAGTTGGTCTGAGAGTTTTACACCTCTTATGTGGCTACTCTCTGATCATATATCGATAGGCGGGATGCCCCCGCCAAACAGGCCCCACTTGAGCACGTCAGAGTACGCAGCATACAGGTCGACATCTCTCTGCCAGCCATCTGCCTGTATCTGTATGGCGAGGATGTTGATACCGCCAGGACCCCTCTCACCGCCGAGTTCGAATACCGGTGGAAAATTGTTAAAGAGGGCCAATTCTGGTGTGAGCCATCGCTGAGAGAGACCGCCAAGAGGTGGATGGCCCAGCACTTATCCATTGATGGAGAGGCTGCCGACTGGGTAATGAAACTGAAGGGAGTCATCAGGAAGTCTAACTTGAACTTCACGGCTATGTTTCTATGGTTGATTGACCGCACCTGCCTCTTTCCCACGGCTGCAGATAATATAGTTACATGGGATCGCGCTGTTTTGATGGAAGCGGTGATGGCCGGGTTTGAGGTTAACTTCACTTGGCTTCTTTAGGCGTTCATGCACAGAAGGCTTTCAAGGTCACCACTACTTACCCTATTCCGTGCATGGTATTTTCATTATGCAGGTCTGCAGGTGTGCCCATCTGGCACATTGATCAGTTAAAGACTCCGCAGGGCAATATTGATATCGGCCTCATCAGGGATTAGGCCAATGAGTTGGCTCCACGTAGAGTGCCCAATCCAGAGGTGCCTCCGCTTGGTGAAAATCTTGTTGATACTGTAGGGCATGCTCGAACGGCTATGCAGGCTACTTGAGCACCCACTGACACTACCCCGATTGAGTCGATCCCGGGTAGTAGCACTGCCCCAAGATCCTCTCACTCAGCCCCTTCCCACGCTCTGGTCCCGCTTGCTAGGGTCCAGAAACTAGAAGCTCAGATGGCCACACTTCTGCATCATATACAACCTTGGATGCAGAGGTCTATTTCTGAGGCGGAGGAGCGTTTGAAGTGTAAGATTGCACAACACACAAAGAGGAAGATCGCGGAGGTTCATCAGCGCTTAGATGCTTTTAAGTTGCGGGTGCTAGCCCAGCCATCGCCTACGATGGACCTGTCGACCCTTCAGGCTGCGGTTGAGAGTTTGCGAGCATATCTTGATATGATCTTACAGGCTAGGGTGCCTGAGTCTGAGGCCGCTTCTGCCGAGCCTGCTGAGGACACAGATTTGCTGCTTTATTTGCCACTTCTTAAATTCCACCATCTCAACCTCGAGAGCATGCCAAGAGGCGCAGGGGTCGAGAGGAGGATGAGGCTAGCACAAGGAAGAAGGAGAACCGTGAGATGGAGGCTGCGAGGAGAGCCTTGATTGGTGATGAGAGGCACGTAAGATTAGGGTTGTTGAGTCAGCTGCAGGGGCATCTAGCTCAAGAGATGTGGAGACAGCAGGAGGCACGACTGATAGTGATGCTGCTGATGAGGACACTACTGAGGGTGTCCAGACTACACATGTAGTGGGTTCTGGGGAACAGGACCCACCAGGTTGCTGAGCGCCAGCGCTTTACGCCTCAGGTTTGCTTAACCTACCACTCTCGTATTTCAGTTTTTTTATGCATTGGGGAAAATTGCATATCTTTTTGTTGGGGGTGGAGTAAATGGAAAGTGAGTTCTATGGTGAAGTCTGAGTAGCCCAATTCACGATCCTCTTTTGGGGTTTTCTTGCATGTGTTATTTTTCCTCAAAAGTCTGATTACTTTTATTGTTAAACGTGCATGTTATATCTTGTATACATAGTATAACTCTAAAGCATTATGGCTAAAACAAATATGATATCCTGATATGAAAATGATGCATGATTAGGCATAGTTATTGATAATTGTGTGGCTCTAAACATGACATAGAGATACACTACTGCATGACCTTGAATCTAAGACTTGAACTAGGTGTCTAATAATCTGGGAATGTAATGAATGTCAAGTGAGTGTGAGGAGAATTCTAAGGATCCACCATTGAGACTGAGCTAGAACTTGCCTTGTTAGTCTTGCTAAAAGTAAGCCAAAATGAACAATTAGGAAAGGATCATAGGCCTTTGTTCGAAATAGTCAATCTTGAGCCCAAACAAAAAAAACAAAAAACCAAATAAAGTTAATCCCGTATTGATCCAAATGATTAGAGCCTAAAAACAGATCTTTCTTTTTCACCCCAACTGATCTTCTCTGGGAACAATGTGTTGGCCCTGGTCCCTTCTTGGACATGTGCATCTCAGTTTATGCCAAAAGCATAAGTTGAGGGTTGCTAATGCAGAAAATAACCTATTCGTGGCCCTGACCCAACCGTGGGTTTTGTGAACCTTGACTTATGGCAAAGTCATGAGTTGAGGGTGGCTGTTATAAGGAATACTCCGGAAAGTGGGGTTGAAAGAATTAAGAGAAAGAAATAACAAAATAGAAGTGGCTAAAAAAAAAAAAGTCACTTACATATAAGGATAAGAAAGGGAAAACAGCAAGATAAAAAGAAAATTAAAAAAATTGGGTGAAATAAAACGATAAAAAGGTGGTACTTTTAGCCGATATGTCAAGGAGGGCAACAAGTCACTAAATTATACCTAAATATACCCTACTTGACCCTGAGCCTATGTTACAAGCTAAGAAATTCCTATCGTGATCGTAAGAGTTGTATGGCGAACTTAAAGCAGTGAAAATAAGGGCAAGCTTATGGCAATATGTATGAATGAGTTGTTAATTTATTCTGAGAGTGAGTGTTGAAAAATAATCCTTATACTCAAACTGAAATCATTGTGTAAAAAATGAGGATGTTGTTTTGAAGTGAGAACACTAGTTGCAATACTGGAAATATTTGCACCTCGTTGAGAAATTGAAGAGGTTAGGTGTCAGTGTGTGGTTAGTCTGTGTCATGGTCTGATTCCACATAATTCAAGCCTAATACTGATAACATGCATAAACATTATGAGAATGATCAGGATTGATAGCAAAATAATTGCGAAAGCTAAAATATGGATACTCTTGTACAAAGATTTTGTACTGAGTCATAGTGCGTCGCTTGAGGACAAACAACGAATTTAAGTTGAGGGTGTTGATGTACCGTGGTTTCACGGTACTTTTAATGCTTTTTTCTTAAGTTTAGTGTGTCCAAAAGCCTTTTTGTATTGATTTTTATGTAAGTTTCTCCTTATTTGCAGGAAATCTGTCCAAAGATGAACGCGGAAGTTTTTGGGCGAGAAATGCAGAAGAGACCACCTACGGAGCTTATGACGGTCCGTCGAATTTGTGACGGTCCATAGGTGGCATCGTAGTGAGGAGAGAAGCTGCTAAAGGAAGATGGGGAAGTCTGACCTAGTGTGGGATTACGAAAGTCCATGACGGACCTTCATAGCCACGACGGTTCGTCCTGCTGGTTCGTCGTAATGATCAGAGAGTAGTCCAGTACCCAAATTCCAAGAAGTTCAAGTATTATGGAACGGAGACCCTCGACGGACCGTCGTGCTTGGAACGGTCCGTCATACGTATTCGTTGAGCGTAATGAAGAAAGCACTAGAATAATTTGTAAAGTATGGGACGACAGAGGCCATGACGGCCCGTCGTGACCACGACGGTCCGTCACAAGGTCCGTCGACTCAGATGCATTTTGACAGATTTTCAATAATTATAATCCTTCTTTTATTAAGTTTTTGTTTTATTATAAATAGTTCGAAAAACCTCGTTTTTGGGGTTTGACTTTTGATTAGACTGTGAGACTTTTCGTTAGACTTTTAGACTTTTCGATAATTTTTAGTTCTCTTGTTCAAGTATTGAAGAATTAATTTCAGTAATTGATACACTTTTTCTAGAATTGATTGTTGGTGTTTTTGTTGATTAATCAAGTGAATTTCTGGATTTTATTTTTTCTCATTAAAGCAAGTGCATGAATTCTTTATATTAAATATATCAATAGTTTGATTATGACCATGGGTAACTAACCTCCATAACTAGGGTTGTGCGAACCATGGGTGAATAATGAGGTATAATCTAACTAAAATAGCAATTCTAGAATAGTGTCTTGCATGTATTGATAATTCTTTCGTTTAGATGTCTTTTAAAGGATGCCCAACGTTAGTTATCGCCTTAATGCTACTTGCCTTACCAAGGAGGTAGATAATAGGAAAAGAATTATCAACATAGATTTAGTGTACACTATCTAATAGGCTAGTGTCGCTTAGTACGAGGTAATAACTTAGTCAAATATCGAATACAATGCTTAATATGAGGTAAAGGTAAGGGTTAGAATAGAAACACACGTAGCCGGACCAAGGTGCGGAGTGAAATTTTCTAGATGTCGGACCAAGCATTTAGAGATACATAACTTACCAATTTACATGCAAGATACTAGGAAAGAATTGTTATAGTTAGAATTATCAAGTTAGGAACTTGTGGGGAACACTTAAGTCCTAGTTATTTTTATTAATTGATTAAGCTCCCAGATTTGAATCGGTTAGTTGTTTACTTTAATTGAATTAATTATTTTCATTAATTTAGAAATAAAAAGTCCCTTTTTTGTCTTTTGCTTTCTAGGGAAATAATTGACTAAATATAGTAATAATAGAATAAAGTTAAGTCTGAACTATTTTCCTCGTGGGATCGATCCCGACCTCATTAGTTGGGTTCTTTACTTGATACGACCACTTTACTTCTTATTTGAGAAGTAAGTTTGAGCATATCAGGACTTCGGGAAGATCATCTGAAAAGACTTTTGGAAATTCTTCTACTATTGGAATTGACTGAAAAAGGGTACCTCAACACTTGATTCAAATACTCGGACTAAGTGGTAGACACGCCCCTTAGAAACTAACTTCCTCTCCTTAAGGTACAAAATAAAATGACCCTTAGGCACTGTTGAACTGCTTTTCCACTCTAAGACTGGCTCATTTGGAAACAGAAACTTAACTACTCGAGGTATTCAATGAAGTGAGGCATAACAAGAATGAATCAAATCCATACAAAAAATGACATCAAAGTCTATCATGTCTAATTCAATTAAATCAGCCATGGTTCTCTTGTGATCGACGGAAACTGGACAATCATGATAGACTCTTTTTGCTAGAATGGACTCACCAATAGGTGTTGAAATACTTAATAGTTCACTAAGATGCTCAGGAATAACAGCAAAGTTAATAGCAACATATGGAGTTACAAAAGATAAACATGGTCCAAGGTCTAACAATGCATAAACAGTATGGTCAAAGACTTGATTCATACCAGTGACAACATCTAGCGAATCCTCTTTCTCTTGGCGATTGTTGAGATCATACAAGAGGTTTTCTCCTCCACCAATACCGAAAGTAGCTCCCCTAGGTGCAGCCCTGTCTGGTAGAGCAACTGATGAAGATTGGGCTCTATTGCTCCCATTACCACTTCCCTGATTATTCTTTGTACACTATCTCATGAAATGTGCGGTCTGACCATAATTGAAACAACTAGTGGATCCCGCATGACAAACACTAGAATGGTTTCTACCACACTTGGTGCGGGCAGGTTGCCTGCTACCCCCTTGTGCCACACTACCGTATGAATATGCAGGTCTAACTCTGGAGTTCTGACCAAATTACTCACCCTTGTTCTTAGGTGCAGGTGCACTAGCAGATTGATGGAGCATGACCCTTTTGTTTATGTTGGAAGGATGACCGGTTGGCATTATTTTATTGTTGCCCTTACTCATTCACTGTCTTAGCTCTCTTGTTCTTGAACTCTTCTTTGTCTATTAGCTTTTCCTCCTCTAGATGTTGCACATTGATCATCAAACTCAAAATGTCTATTTCTCGAATAAGCATTGCTTCGAGGCCCTATTTTCTTGAAAAGGGACCCAATACAACAACAAACAAACTCATCCTACTCATCATATCCTTAACAATTTTCGGAGCATAACGAGATATTTGGGTGAATTTCAACCCATACTTATGCACACTTATAGAATCCTACTAAAGTTTGAGGAACTCATGTACCTTGGCCTCTATCAGTTCTCGAGAAAAGAAATGCCCCAAGAAGGCCTCTTCAAAACAAGCTCAACTAACAGGTGGTGCATCTTCCTCTCTACCCTCTTTCTATTTATCAAACCAAGTTCTAACAATACCCTTGAGTTGATAAGTTGCTAGCTCAAATCTCTCAGTATCAAAAACATTTACACCTCGAACACCTTTTCAGTTCCTCAATGAAGTTCTCTGGATCATCAGTAGTGCTCAAACCATTAAATCTTGGGGGATTCATCCTAAAGAATTCCCGAATCCTCGAAGTGTCATCCTCTTCTTGTCGAGCTCCTTTTTGTTGACCAACCTGCTTAGTCACAGTTTGACACAACATCCTAATAGTCTCATGGAACTCAGCGTTGGTAATTTCCCCTTGAGGTTGCACTTCAGGTGCATTGGGTAACTCTTGTTCCTAACATTCAATATTCCTCCTAACTGGGCTACCTCTTGCTACTCTTCATGGGGACATGATTATCTGAAAAACACACAAACAAGTTTCTCTAACGCACGAAAGGAATATGAAAGAATTGAAGAACTTTCTAAATGTCGCAGCCTCCTTGTGGCGCTTCACAACGATAACTAGGACTCTACAAACATGGCTCCATAGACTCCCTTGGACTCTTGAATCTTATACTTTCATACGAAGTTTGTCATGCCCCGGGCCTACAACCTAGGAAGGATTGGCAATCGATTGCCATTGTTGTCCTATAGCAAACCCTTGGCCGGACTTACTTAACTCGTGAGAAGACAACAATCACACATATATTGATATTATCTTAACTGAATAATAAAATAACTAGGAATGTCTTAAAGATTTATACATTCAACATTCCCGAACTGGCAAACCAAGTCTTTAATATAAGAATGAAAGTGTAATGACTACTAGACTACAAAATTGTCTATGAATCCTTTAAATTGACTAAGATGGATGTTGGGACAAACCCTACAACATCCTATTGAACTAAATAGAAAACAATAAAAGATGTCATTAGGTGTAGGCACTTTCTAGAGGTGGAATCTTCTAGTTCTTCCTATTTGACCCGAAACCGATCGATCTAGCCATGAGCAGGTTGAAGAGAGCTCTAAATACACAATAAAAGGAGTCATCTGGAGTGCAAGGAGGCTCACCAACTGACTATAGAATGTTCAACTGGATCAACGATGCGTCGGATATCGATCCTCATTACCTGCGTCTGCATCATAATATGATGCAGGCCAACTGACATTTGTACATTGAATTCACGAGTATGCGAGTTGGAATGCTAAACAATACAACATATGCTAGATAGGAGAATCTGAAAAACTTATTTGTCTCAACTCAACTTTGGAAGACCGAACTCATTTTAATATAAAGCAATTTCAAATAGGTGGAATATAAGGAACAGTTGTTGAAAACATGATGTCAACTTTGTATCTATGCAAAGATACAATATAACTGTGAGATTTATGTAAAATACAAATAACTGTGTATATAAAATACATTTAACTTCTATGTGAGTTTTTCTAAATGATAACCATCGCGTAAGAGCTATAGTGATAATATAATGATCTACCTCACGCTGGCAACACATCCTATACCCGGCCAACGGTATAAGACCTGAATTGCCTAATGGATCCACTAGTCTATTATGAAAAGAGTTCATCTAAAAAGTATGACCATATTCTACCCATGGTGACTTCATGGTTTTATGGAGATGTGAGTTATCTGAACTCATGCTCGTCCCCAAGTTGGTGCAGAATAGTACTCTCAAAATGTACTAACTCTTATGTTATTAAAACATACTGCTTCTAGGATTTGAGATTAGTGCTAAAAAAGGTAGCTCATAGGCTATCTTAGAAATCTCAGTTTCCAAAGCTATTACTCTTTTCTGAAACTATTCCATACTCTTTTTAGAAAACTCAATTTCCATTCTATTTAAATGTGAAAACATTTTATACTTCCGTGGAAATACTTAGTCCCCATATACTTCTTTTTAAAGAAAAGACTTTACATTACTCTATACTAAACCCAAACTAAAGTCTTATAACGTCATTTGAAACATTTTTGAAAGACTTATGAAACTGGAAATGAACTTCTTCTCCTTATCTTTACTCTTTACACAACGTGATCTTTAAGTCTTAACAAAAGTATATAAGAATTTGTAAAAGACTTTTTTAAAGGGCTCTATGAACTTTGTAGACTTGGCTCTGAACTTTCCTTGAATTTGACGTTATAGATTCAAGGTTGTAATTCATATTTCTAGAGGATTTCTATAAGATTAGAAGTCATTTATAATAGTTGGGATCATTAGGAAGTATTAAAACACTTTAGAAAGGCTTATTCAGACTTAATAACAAAAACTGAATGAAGGACGCCGATTCAGACGTGTTCTGGGCGCGCCGCGCCAGGACTCAAGTTTAGAGGCCTCATACTGGAGACCTTTAGGCGCACCACCCCTGGTCCTTAGGCGCATATGGGGCGGTCCCCGCCTGGCCTTACCCAAGTGACGTCAGACGAATTTCTCAACAAGTTTTATGACCTTAAATCATTTCTTTTCATTTATTTTCACAAATTCACTTCAATTTCGGGTATCCACACCATTTCTACAAGGATATAACCCGATGAATTCAAGAACAACACTTGGATCATCAAGGAACTCCTAAATCTCAACTCATGTTCAAGAACGAAATCAATTCAAGAACATTTAAAATTTAATCCTTTTAGAATGAAATCACATTGAATCAAGCATGTTCGGCACATGGTTGAGTGAACCCAACATTAAGATAGATCCACATACATTTTTAGGGATCACCCTTGATGAACTCCACAAGTTAATTCGACGATCTTGGCGAATCTTTCCCTTCTTGTTCTTCTTCTTCTCCTTTCTACTTAGCCCTAGCGTGGAAATTCCCAACTTCTAAAACTGACTATGTTCTGAGTCGACACCTATTAAAATGTTGTGAAAAGACTAACATACCCTTTAAAAATCATGGATTAAGACATTTCCTTAATCTGACAACCCAATTTTCAAAGGGAATAACTCACTCATACAAAGATGAAGTCGCGCAGACTAGGCAACGTTGAAAAGATCGTTCTAAGAGCTATCCATACATGTCTATTGTTTCACCTAACTCATCCTGATCTAGAAGTTATGGTTGTTTGAAGTTGATCAAAAATTCACTTTTAACTTAATTTTCCAGATTTCCTTATACTGAATCTAGTATATAAACCAAAAAAGGGGTGAGTCAACTATAGAAGGAAAGACCACAGTAACTAAAATATGAAAAACTTAGATCTAGAAAAAATAGAATGGAGAAGAAGAGTTTGAGGTTTTGATAGAGTTTAGAGGTTTTCGATCAATATTTGATTAGAAATCCAATGTCGATTTTTTGTTTGATTTCCATAGACAATTGAGGTTTAAGTTCAAATCTTATTTTCATATTCTCACTTCTCCTTTATTAAAAAAATATAAAATTATTTCTTTGTGTGTGAATGTGAAATGTTAGTTTTACAACAGAGTTGTTAACTAAAAGAATCAGTTAATCTCTTCATATGACCTATGAAAAAGAACTGTATTTGTTTTCTTTGAAATTTTTCGGGCCTTTTATTAATAACTCTAATGAAAAAATAAACATAAAAGAAAAATTCATTTGGGCCTAAAGCCCATATTAAAGCAATATTACATGGATATAGGAGACTAACCCACCCGATCCGCTCCCTCTCTTTTAAATATCTCCCTTAAGATTATGGTTTTTACTTCCGCCCACACTCTTCATTTTCCCAAACGGCCTCCACATCTATACAATGCTCGCACTATGATTGAACAATAAACTCCACCTCCTCATTTTACATATCATCAATATTTTAAAATTGACCATCCTCCTTCCTTGGCCATAAGGTAGCAATATAAAATAATCTTTTCTCTATGTTTTTCTGTTTTTTCTATTTCATGAAATTGACCATTTTGCCCTTAGTAGTTCTCTGTGGTACAATGGCTTGTGCTCTTGATGTTTTGTAATTGGAAACCATCTACGGGATGAAAAAGAAATTTGTTAATTGTTTCATTAACTTTTTGGCATTCTTAACTATTATTATTTTTTATGAAAATGAAGAAGTGTTTGTTGTGTTGACATAGTTATTATCAATGGGTGTTAAAGTTGGATTTATAAATTATTTTTGAATGAGATGAAAAGGCTTTGCTCCTGAGTTCACTTTCATACATTGAGCTTCATCATATGTAATGATTGATGCGTTTTCTGATTTAAATTATGTTTAGGTTGGCTTCTTTGTGTGCAATGATCTGAGAAATAAAAAGAGTTAGATCCTGATTTTTTAAAATTGATTTATCATTGGAGAAATAAGTCTTGAATAAAACTTAATTTATTTCACAAATTAGAGTTCTCCTTTGGATATACTAGTGTATTCCATTTGGGTTCAGGGGTATAATTTCAAAGCATGGATAGTTTTTTTCTGTGTGTGTGTGGGGGGGGGGGGGGC
>NC_028643.1:48534864-48564578 GCF_001406875.1 Solanum pennellii | reverse complement strand
GGGGGGGGGGGGGGCTAGACCTATGTTTTGGCCCTATTAATTAATGTTAGAAGAATTATATGTGATATGGTTCTTCTATTTTTGATGATGTAAAATTGTGTAAATACATGAAAAAATGTATAGATTTGAGTCAATCTTATGTCTAGTGTAGAATAGATTTCTTTAAGTTTGACGTTGTTATTAATTTTTGTTTAAATAGATTAGAAATGTGAAAAATATTGTTTCTCATGTCTAATATATTGGTTGAAGAATTTTCATTTATTTTATTGAATATTAAAATATTTTTTTTGTTTTTTTTTTGATAGATATATGCCAGATTTAGGCACAAATAGATGGATTGGATTAACACCTATCTTTTGTTCTCCTCTCATCAAAAGAAAAGGTGGTTACCTAAATATTTACGCTAAATATCAGGAATCCAAAAAACGTTATAAAAACTACAAACACAACAAAACTAAAAGAAAGGAACGACTGAGTCAAGATAGAATTATTGAAGTTCTTAATTTTATCAAGAAGTGCTCTTGTAGTTCTTGTCATAGAAAAAAAGAAAATTCAAGATGCACAACTACTTAAACATGAGATCCCTAAAATTATTCTATTTTAGTTTATTTATTACTTTCATAGGTTATTTATATTGATAAGGATCAAGATAACATAAATTGATTCAATCATTTATTTAAAAAAAGTCATACAAGAAAGGAAATACAATTGATCAATTCAGTATAACATAAATGAAGCTTTTCGGAACCATTCTAATTATCAATAATCAGTTTTTCATCAATTATTCTTTAGTTATTTTGATACTTTTTTGTTGAGAAGTACGTCAATATTTAATAATATTACTACAATTCTTATTTGTATGATAAAGATTATCAAATACTATTTTAATTGCTTGTTTGATATATATTGTGTGATATTTTTATACTTGTATTAGTCGAAGTGGGTTCATGTACTTCTTTTATATAAAAATTAACTAATGAACAATTAATTAATCTAGAGACTCTTTACTTTTATTTTCATGCATTACATTATGTGTTTACTTTAATAAAATTTCTACTTTTGTTAAGACAAGAATGAGAGAACCAACGAAAACATCTTAGATATTGTAGGTTTTGTATTATCTCCTTAATTTCTATAATTGAAACAAAAAATATTTATATGTTGATCAAATTGATAAACATATTTAAAAACTCCATGAAAAGTACTAATCCCTCCGTTTAAAAAAGGATGACCTAGTTTGACTTGGAACGGAGTTTAAGAAAAAATAAGACTTTTTAATCTTGTGGTTCTAAATTAAAGTTACGTTACATGTATCAAAATGCCCTTAATTCTTGTGGTCTTAAAATGCCACGTGGAAAGTTAAAGTTAAAATATTGCCAAAAAGGAAAAGGTTCATTCTTTTTGAAACAGACTAAAGAGGAAATAGGGTCATTCTTTTTGAAACGGAAGGAGTATATATAATTAACAATAATTAACGACTCACTACATATTAAAAATATTTGAAAATATTATGATCAAAAAGGATATTCCTTGAATGTCCAAGTTAGTAGTAACTCATAAAAACAACGTATTCAATCTTATGTTCATGTATTAAAGGAAAACATTATAAAAATCAAAGATATGTAGATTTTCTTTTCTCTCTTTAATTTTCATTAATGCAGTAGTAAGAATCAATATGTGTTGTTCCGCTATACCATCAATATGATTTTAATAGTACCTTGTGAATGAAAGTAAAAACAAGTTTGATAATAAGCCTTCCAAATGTTCCCTAACTTACTCGCTCACTTTTTCTTGCTTCTTCTGCAGATTAGTTATAGTTTATTTACAAATAGAACCATCTAATGTATTGTTGTTAATTTGGCTGCCAAACTACACAATCTGCTAAATAGCTTAATGTTCATGTCTCCAAATTGTTTCTGACTAGAAGAAAACATACCAGCAGAAGATGTTGCTGTCACAGTCGGTCCTTCGACACTAGTTGATAACTTGATAGCTAGTAGAGTCTTTACTACGTTTGCAATAAGTACCGGTGTTAAATAGGCTCTTTCTTTATTTAGTGCTGCAATATTTGTTGGAGTGTATATAAGATGCAGGGTGTGCTGCAATATTAATTGGTTTTACATAATTTATGGGGTATGCATCAGATAGAGAGCCATATTTTCTGAAAAGGAAAATTGAGATATTTTTGTGTAACATGATTATAAGTCATTCGTGAGACCTTTTTCATGGATTGATTGAATCATATGCAACTTGCTAGTAAGTTATTTGTGGTGCATCGATTTATTCAGGTTTATTGGACTCTAGTGGCAATAAAGAAAATTTGCACATGGTGTGGTTCTAATTAGTGACATAAAGGGATACAATTGACCGAAACCCTACCCAGAGTCACAAACAACCCGTAACCGCAATGCGTGGCACCCATACTAACCTTCTAGTGGGATAAGCAACTTCCAACTAGCATGTAAACTAGAAACAAACTACACAACTAAGAGAACAATATAAAACAATAAAACCATAAAAAAATCTATTGTTATTAATAAGTCTGGCAGCGTAACGGATAAAGCTCGGTTACCGGTCCAGTCCATCCCGATCTGGTCCGGTCCGTCCCGGTTCGGTCCGGAACCGTTTCGGTACCGGTTAGTCGCGGTATAGATCGGTTCAGTCCAGTTCCGGGAAAAGTAATGGGACGGGAACTGGATTTACTGGTCCCTCCCGGTTCCAAAAATTACCGGTCCGTTACAGGTCCGCTCCGGTCAATTATTTATTTCTTTATTTATTTTAAATCTATCCGTTTATAGCCGTTAGGTAAAGTCTAGTGGGCCCCGCAATGGCTATTTGACTCAAATTTCAGCCAATTACACTCCTACCCCTTCCCAAACTTTTTTAATACCCTAAAGTTTTAAAAATTACACTTTAACCCATTTTTTACTTATAAATACCCCTATATTTTATTCTTTTAAATCTCAAAATCATCTATTCATCTACAACTCTCTCAACTCTCTACTCTCTAATCTCTAATTCTCTAATATATAATAATCTTAAATTTCGATGTTGCCTTATTTGGTCTTTGGAAATTGGATTTGGAGCTTCAAAATTCAAGTTTCAACTTGTACGTTTGGCTTTCGACGGTCATAAACGTCTACTTTTTTAAGTAGACATTCGGTACATTTGTTCCAACTTTTATGTTACATTTTATTTATATTTAATAAATTATTTATTTATTTATTTTGTGATTTATTATTTGCATTACATTTTTCATATTATATATAATCTCACGTTTAATATTTTAATATAGATTTCGGTAAAAATATTGTTCAAAAAGGAAAGGGTAAAAAAAGTGCATTAGAGATGTTGATGATACGGTTTTTAATATTGATAGTAATTCAGGATTAGATCCTTATCATGAATATTTAAAACGCCGCTTTGATAATTTTGATGACGATTTGCCTAGTTATAATGATAATGATAATGATACTGATAATTATACTTATACGCCTACTTTTGATGATGATGATGATGAAATTGAGCCACCTACGACTACTAATACTCCCAGTCCCGCTCCCTTTTGTTGTCCTACCCTTGTTCCCCCCGTACATCCTAGGCCTAAGGTAGAACGTGCTAAAAAATTGATTGTTTGGAAATTTATTACACAAAACGAAGAAAAAACACAAGCTATTTGTGATAAATGTAAACGTAGATTAAATCATAAAATTGTTGGTAAATCTGGCGGGACGGGACATTTGAGTAGTCATTTAATGTCTTGTTGTAAAAATGAATTTTTGCATGGTAAAGCGGTAGCGGAAGCTAAAAAAAGGTACCCCCATTCCTGAAAATGTAGGAGTAGGCGGCTCTAACATGGTACAAACACAATTAAATCCGTGTAATGTTTCTGGCTCTAGTTTACCATTTTCATATAGTAGAGAAAATAGATCTTGAAGAACTAGCTAAAATGATATGTGTTATGGGTTTGCCATTTAGTTTTGGTGAAAATCCGGGTTTTATACATTATATTCAAATTTTATATAATCCAAATTTTAAATGTTTTGCTAGAAATTCAATAAAAATGGATGTATTTAATTATCATGCATAACATTTTCAATATCTTCGTTATTTATTTTATTATAATACTTGTAAAATAGCTATTACTTCTGATATGGGTCGTAGTGTAAACGGTAACGATTATTTTACTGTTACTGCACATTGAATTGATGAAAATTGTCATGTCATTTTATATTTAAATGTCAAGTTAAGTCTAGGCGTAAATATTTTCAAAATCGTAGTTTTGAAAATAATCTTCCACCTAGAAAAATTCCAAAAACAGTCACTACTAGATGGAATACTTTATATGAAATACTTGTAATCGCTTATGAATATAGAATACCATTACAAATGGTTTGGAATGCTCATAATTCTGATATAACATATAGACTAGATGATATTGATTGACGTGATATAAATGAACTTATAGATTTCCTAAAAGTTTTTAACTTAACTACAAAAAGAATATCTTTACTTTATATTCCATCAATTTGTACTGTTTTGCATGATATTCGTACGATTTCTTCTAAGTTATATAAGTTTAAAAATAAACCAAGATTTCAACAAACCATTGAAAAATTGATTCTAAAATATAAAAAATATTATATTCCTATTCCTCAAATTTATTTAACTGCATGTTTGTTAAACCCTCAGTATAAAGATGTAGGTGCATAAAAAAAGGTTGAAAAAATGTATTTTAACTTAGATATTAATGATGTATTAGAAGAAATTCCTAGTTGTCTACAAGTTAAAGATAGCATAAAAATTGAAGCTAGAAAATTGTATGATTTATATAATGATAATATAATTTTATCAAGGGAAAATGAACCTCAAAGCTCTAGGAGTAGATTTGATGAAGATTATATTGATGCTTATTTACGTGATTATCTTGAACTTTCTCACAAAAATAGAAATGATTTTTATGCCTATGTTAATAAAAATACATAAACTACTAAAGATATTCTAGCATGATGGAGAAATCGCGGCAAAGGATTTCCAAAACTACAATCGATGGCTCGAGATATATTAGCAATGCAAGCGCCGTCAGTAGCTTCGGACGACGTCTTTAGTGCAGCAAGGTTTCAACTTGGAGAACATAGACATTCACTAGAAGCCGACAACTTGGAGATATCGGTATTATTTCGAGATTGGATTAATGCCGAGAGAAGAAATTTGGGTTGTGAACCACTACACACAAAATTTCAAGATGATGTTATGAAGTAATGCAGGATTGTAGTGACGACGGGATTGAAGCAATGGAAGATCTTTCTATTCAACCAATTCTCGACCATTTTACTAAAGAAATATTGAATGATTTACGAAGGGATTTATATATGGTGGCACCAACTATTAGTAGAAGTATGATAATTCGAGATTTAATTCAAACAGAACCCTAAAAGGTGGTTGTGTAGATTAAATCTTTTAATACTCTACTATTATTTTTATAAATGTAATTGTAATATCAAATAAATATTAATAAAAATATAGGCTATTCGGCTTAATTTGTTTTTTAATATTGTTGTATTAAATTTAATTTTTAATATTGTTAACTTTAAAGTTTGAATTTAAAAATTTCAAACTTTAAGAGTTTGAAATTTAAATTTTATTACATTAAAATTTGAATTTAAAATTTCCAAACTTTAAAAGTTTGAATTTAAAATTTTCAAACTTTAAAAGTTTGAAATTTAAGTTTTATAACTTTAAAGTTTGAATTAAAACTTCCAAACATTAAAATATATAATATTTAAATTTCAAACTTTTAAAGTTTGAAAATTTTAAATTTATACTTTAAATTTTGAATATAAAAATTTCAAACTCTACGAGTTTGAAATTTAAATTTTATAACTTTAAAGTTTGAAAATTTAAATTTTTTTGACTTTTAAAGTTTGAAATTTAAATTTTTAATTTTTTAATTATTATAATAAAAATTATATTCAATCAAAAAAATAAAATCTTTATGTTTTAAATAATTTATTTTTTTTAATAACAGTCCGTCCCGGTCACTGGTCCTGTATACTACCGGTTCCCTTCCGGACCGGGAAGGAACACTAAAAAATTTACCGATTTACCAGTCCGGTCCGGTCCCGGTTTCGGAACGGTACCGGTTCCGTCCCGGTTCCGAAACTTACCGGTCCGATTCACCCAGTTCCGGTACCGCCGCAAGTCAAAGTTATAAGACAACTTCGTGGAAATAACCCCTTAGAAACTAAAAGTGGTTGTACAAAAACTCTAAATAGTCATGTATATGGTATGCAACCGCTAAAGTAAAAAAAAAACCTACAAATGTCTGATTTTGAAAAGATGGACAAAGGTGTAGAGAACAATCTATAGAAGCCCGAAAGAATTAGCTCACTATTTTATTCAAATGTCACTTTTTCTCAAAATTAAGGTATCGAAGCAGCCACCTTAATATACCTTATACTCAACAAAAAAAGAGTAAGTGCATTTTTAGTACATAACCATCATATATTGATAGGACCATGGGCTAGTCCCATAATATGAATATAAACATGAAACAAAAATAAAATAATATAGGTCAACATATATAGTCATAAACGACATAGACACAACCATATATCTTGACGTAACAAACAAATGAAATGTGTCCCACATGATCTGAACAAAACATATCAGTTCTCTTGTGGAACCTATACACAAACTATTAGTCTACCATCATGGTGACCGAGCCAACCGTTATGAAATTTCATACCAGGTGTAATACTCGAGCCAACCATTAGTGAACTTGTTCCAGCGTGGTACTTTAGCCAATCATCAATCACAAACAACATGCACAATCAGAATCACAATGAACAACCATACTTGAAACAAGAAGTAAATCAAACTTGTTCATTGCAAGAGATTATCAACATGATTTCATTTCACATTAACTTCTTATGTTTCCCCAACATGCATTGTACATGTAATTCTGTAAACACAGTTAATTACATGCACACATTACATAATTTGGAAAACAAACAATCCACTACATCGAATAAGGACTTGGAAACTTAAAAGAACCCGAACTTTCACGTTGTTATGAATTTTGAGTGTTTCTTGATCTAAATCAATTTTAAAAAATAACACAATCAATGTATAACACCTAAAAATGCTCGAATTATACTCAAATCCTAGACCCCGGGCTATCCTTGTGATCATTTCACCCAAACAAAAGTTTTTCTACCATTAATTCTAGTCAAAACTCTCCTTAAGATAACCAAAATTGAGTTACTATGTTAGGAGGAATAATGAGATTACCTTTACCAAAAAAGGCCTTAGGTTGCCTTTTTTTCAAAAATTATGTTACCAAATAATGAGCAGTTTATGGACTTTTCATACATTAATTCACGATGAACCTGCTAGAATGCTGACCAGCCCTATATAATGGCCCTCCATAGAGGAGTTCCACTGATTTAGAGGCTTACACGGAGAAAAAAACTCCGAGTTCTTCCCTAAGTTCCCCATTTTGCAACACACCCTCAAACCTTGACATTCTAAATTAATCCTTTCCTGCCATGTTAAATATTAGGAGTTCTAAGCATCGGAATTCACTTCTAAAAATCCCTAGACTCCCTAATTTCATAGATAAAATATTATCCAAACCATCCGTGGACATTATATAGAATCCTTTTACAGATAGTTTTTTTGGTAATAAACTGTAAATATATTACCTCAGCAAACAGAGAAATAACAATCTAAAGAGAACACTTTTTCCAACCCCCTTCTAGGAAGGTTATTGGACTGCTAGTGCCTCAGTACGTAACTATACATTGCCTCATTTCTATTCTTCTAGCTGCTGTATTAAATTCCTACAACTATAAGCTCTTTTTGTTCTCTTTTGGCAGCCTATTCTTTTAGCACCTGTTTTATTATTTGGTTGCTCACCTCTATAGCTTGAAGCAGAAAAATTCTTGAAGTGCTTCCAGTTCCTAGCTTTTCATATATGATAAATAACCGCTCCAAATATTGTAGCTGCCGCCTCCTTATGAGACATTTCCCACTTCCTTCTCTTTAGCCATTGCAAAGTTTGTCGGATGGTTTGACATTGAAATAGAATTCCTGACCATCTGAACAATGCTTGTTGTACTTCTCTAGTCCATGCACATTCAACAAATAAATGTTGTTGTGTTTCCACCTGTTCATCCACACATAGGTTACACTTCTCATCTCCATTTAGCATGTCAGATTTTGGAGCCTTTCTTTACTAAGTAATTTGTTCTAATATGTCAGCCACACTATGAACCTATGTTTAGGCATCATAATAGAATTCCAAACTACGTCTGTCGCTTGCATTCTCTGACGTCTTCCAATCAATGCATTGTAGCTTTTTGTGAATGAATACTCTCCACTCGCAGTCAATATGTTCACTCCATTAGTGTACCAGTGTATCATGTCTCTTTTGAGGCTGTGAAGCTTCCTCCAATGCCAACTACAGTCAGTCGGGACGTGATGCTCCCAAATGTCCTTATCATGAGTCTTCATATATATTCCATGAACCCATTTGCCCATAAAATGTCTTTCTTCCGATCAAGTTGCCTAATAAATTTTCCCACAGAGGCCATATTCCATAGTTTGCTTCTCTTAATGCTCATTCGCCCGTACTTCTTCGGTGTACACACTTTGTCCCAAGAAACCAAAGCTATCTTTTTTTAATCAGTTGTGCTTCCCCATAAGTAATGTCTACATATCTTTTACACCTCTTTAAGAATACTATGCGGTAGTATAAGTATCTCTCTCCAATAATTATATATAGAAAATAAGACTGTTATAATGATCTGAAGTCTTCCTGCGTAGGATAGTGTTTTAGAATAACCTATGGTTAATCTGCTTGTTATCTTCTCCACAAGTACTTGACAATCAATTTTGATACACTTCTGGAAGATAATGGTAAACCCAAATATCTGATTGGTAGTGTTCCTTTCGAGAACCCTGTCAATCTCAGAAACTTCTGTTCGGTTTCATCATTTATTCCAGCACAATAGAAGCTAGATTTATCCATGTTTGCCACCAATCCAGTAACCTCACTAAAATGGTTTAACACCTACATCACTCTTGTAATGGATTTCTCATGTTCGTTACAAAATATCATCAAGTCATCTGCAAAAATCAAATGTGTGAGTTTTGTACTCTTATACATTGGACAAAACCTGAAGTCGGGTAACTCACTCATCTTTTTCAAACTTCATGTTAGATACTCCATCACTAGGAAAAACAGTAGGGGAGACATTGGATCACCATGCCCTTATCCCTTTTCCCCCTCAAAGTAGCCATACCCCTCCCCATTAACTTTCACAGTGAATCTTGTTGACGAGACACATGTCATAACTAATTTGATGAATGATTCTGGAAATCGATACCCTTGTAATGCTTCCTGAATGAAGTGTCAACTCACCATATCATACACTTCCGTGAGATAAATCTTCATTAGACATGTAGGAGTACTTTTCCTATTTTAATGCCTAAGAATATCGTGGCATATCAATATATTGTGGACCAGCGATCGACCCTCTACAAATTTGTGTTGTCATCACCAAATTTGATCCATGTAGCTTTACTTCTATGTTGTAAAAAAATCTTAGTCATTGTAATGACCCTTCTTGTCATTTTTGTGTTTTATATTTTGTGCATGGATTAGAGCGTTCCTATAGCAATCCCAAGTCATTTATGACTTGTAGGGATTGACAGTTAAGTCACCTGGTCGTTCCTTTGGTTATTGTGTGAGCTTTAGTATTTTTGGAGCTTATGAACCTTGAACGATCATTTTTTATCAAAAGTTCAAGAAGATGACATCAGAATCCAATTATGAAGATTTCCTTAGTTTCGAAAGGGTCATTTTGGGCTAGAAGCATGGTCGACATGACTCCCGAAGTTTTCAGTGTGAGTTGGTGCGCTTAGGCTTTTAACTTTAAGTTTAAGGCTATGTATGACTTTAGTCAACATTCAGAGTAAACACGCTCGGATGAGAATTCCATCAGCGCGGCTAGCTCTGGAATATCGAGTTTGGTCTAGTTTTATGTCCTGCGGTTTCCTATAATTTTCCGAGCCCTTTTGTGATTTTTGACTTAAAATGGCCGAAGTAAGTGGGACCCACATTTTATCGAGATGACCTCTGATGATAAGTTCGACTGCGCTGTTGAATCTGGAATGACGATTTTGGTAGGTTAGCATATTTGTTTTACTGTTATCAGGTTCCAAACAGATTTCGAGCACCCTGTCGGAGAATTTGAAGAAATTAGCAAAAGCTGAAATCTGGTGCAACCCTTTTAGCGACCAGAAATTGGGGTTTTAACGAAAATATTTTGGGGTTTATTAGCGACCAGCTTCGTCCTTTATAAAAGCCCAAATTTTAACCTTTATGTCTTACTTTAATGTTGCGAGAATTGAGCTATAAAACTCCAAATTGCGCTATTCAAAAGGCTAAGTTGTGAGATTTTTTCATGGGCAAAGCATTGGTGAACTTGGAATCTGATTTGGGGTCCCGATTTGAGGTAAACATTGTGTTTTAACTGCTGTTATAGCTCATTTTCGAGCTCAACTTTTGTAAGATTTTAGAAGATGATTTTCTGGCCATTTTAGGTCCGAATCTGGTGATTCAAGAGCATATATTGTTGGGTTTTTCACGAGGATAGTTGTAGTGTGATTGTTTTTTGCAGTCGTACCTTCATTTGTGGTAAATTCTTTTAAATAGCTTCTTCCATTGTTGTTGAATTTTAGCATAGAATATGGGTTTTTGGTTGCATGTTCATGTTAGGACTGTTTCGAGTTTGGAATTGTGTTCCATTTTGGAACACAAGTTCCTAGAGCTGTTTAAGACCTTTATTTGGGGTTAATTATGGATTTCTCAATGCGGATCCCACTTTTTCTATTTTGACCGTGAAATTGGTCCGTTTCCGTTTCATACTATTTTAGTTTTTAAATGACCGTAATAACGCCGTGACTCTATTTTTGATAGTGTATCAACATTTCCAGGCCATTCAAAAAGGGAAAGCTCTAGAGAAATTATTTTTGGAGCGCGCATGATCCGCATACAGGTAGGCTACAATTTCCTTTCTTAGATTGAAGTCGAACATGTGAATGCATGTTGATTAGTTGGAATTTGAATAGGGTAGTTATTGAATTATACATAGGTGTTAGAAATCATATTTTTAGCCATTTTCTGAGAAATATCGGGTAATTGTGAGCACGTTTTATGCTTTTAATTGACCTTCATTGCTATTTGGAGTACTTGTATATTTGAATACTAGTTGTCGGAAGTATGGTGGGCCTTAGTTTAGGTTTGACTAGGGCTTGCTTTAGAAATGCATGATTCAAATTCGGTAGGACTTAGTTTAGCCCCGACATCGCTCGATCGACTTAAATCCTTGTAGACTGGTGTAGAAGGCTTGATCTTGATAGTTTGGTCCTTAGCTAGATGATGAGCTCGCTCCGACGATATTTATCCTTATCTCTTTTGATGTTACGGCTTCACGAGTTACGTCGGTGACAATGACTTCCTCTCCGCGATTCAAAGTTGATTTTTGATTTGGCTTCAAGGGCTTACATTTATTAGCTAAGTGTGGATGGTGTTCCACGGGTATTTACGATAATAAATAGATAGAGACTATTTTAGCAGCTAAATCGGCATCTTTGTTGGGTATCCGGATTAAAGGTCCGGCCTCGACCATCCACATACTTTTGTAGAGCATCCGGTTAGAGGTCCGGCCTCAAGTATGAAGAGCATCCGTTTAGAGGTCTGACCACTTATAAAATTGTGATTGGGTACTTCTGTAATTCAGGAGAGCGTTTGATTCAAGGCCCGACCTCCGTACCGTCAAATTCTATTATTTGGTTTGGAGCATCTGGTTCGATGTTCTTTGTCCTTGAGTTCTATCCTCCTTACTTATAGTTATTCTTTGTACTCGTCGGGATTATGGGGGTCTATTCAGGTTTTTATTTAAACTTGCACGCGAGTGTACCTCTTGGCTTATGGGGGGGGGGAAGGGTCCAGCTAGGTGTTGTTAGCTTATATATTAATTTAGTTAGTTATTTCTAAACTCGTGTCCGTTCCTTTCTTACTTAGTGTTCAGTTATTGACCTCTAGTTTTGATATTCCATCTTTTCATATTGCTTTACTTTTCATGTTTTGTCTGCCTATGATGCCTACTGGTTACCTGTTTGTTACTTAAAATCTCAGTTGTTTCACTCTATTGCAGAATGGCTCGCACGCGAGGCGGTGCGTCTAGGGGTGATGTACCCGGAGCCCCATCTCGGGGTAGACACAACCCCGAGGTCGAGGTAAGGCCGCAACACCGTCCCGGGATAGGGAGAATGAGCCTCATGCAACACATGTACCACCACAGCCAGTGGGGCCAAGACTGGCCCATCCACCACCCGCACCAGTTGCAGCACCTGATCTTCATGCTCTCTTGACACAGTTACAAGCATCTATTGGTGATATGCGATAGGAACCATACCCAATGCTGCATGGTCAGCCTGCCGTGGCGGCACTAGCGGTTAAGGCGTCACCAGTTCATGTAGCCGCAATGCCAGACTTAGAGGTTAGAGAGATGCCACTACGCGAGCAAAAGATGCTTGGGGTATTCTAGAGGTTGGCACCGCCTATATTCTCAGGGGCGATTGGGGAGGATGCCCATGAGTTCTAGCTCACTTGTAAGGGGCAATTACAGTCATTAGGCCTCTTAGAGTCTAGAGTAACTTAGGTTACTACTCATCAGTTTCGTGGGCTAGCCAGGCAGTGGTGTGCACGTATCGAGAGTCCAGGCCAGTTCGATCTTCTCCTATATCTTGGAGTCAGTTTCAAAGGCTTTCTTGGCCCGGTTCATGCCATGGAGCGTCAGAGATAGGCTTTGTGATTATTTCTCTAGATTGGAGAAGGGCTCTATGATTGTTTCAAAGTATGAGGAGAGGTTCCATGAGTTGTCTCGCCATGCTACTATGATCTTGCCCACAGAGGGGGAGAGAGTGCGTTATTTTGTACGTGGGTTTTGATACCGTTTTAGGGTCAACACAGAGCATATGGTTTCAGCAGGCCGTTCATTTCTTGATGTGGTCGACCATTCTCTATCCATGGAGCATATTCATTATGAGGCCCAAGGGGGAAGCGATAAGAGGTCACGCTACCAGGGAAGCTATAGCGGGTCCCAGACTAGGGAAGGGACTCATATGATAGGCCCCATAAGAGATGCCATCAGGGTCAGTCTTGTCGGCCTACAGGCGACATTACCTGCTTTTGAGGGAGGCCAGTATCAGTAGAGTGGTCCTAGTACAGGGTAGAGTTCGAGGGGATGAGATTCTCTTCCTTTATTCCACAGTTGGGTTACTATAGGGCGTTCAACTTCGGGGTGTTATGATTGTGGTTCTCTTTATCATTGGTCTAGAGAATGCCACGGCAAAGTCGGGGGCCGATTGTACCAGCTCCACTTGCACCTAGACCAGTTTCAGCAGTGTCTTCTCCGGCTAGAGGTGGTAGTTAGGACTAGGACCGTTGGGACAAACGATAGGGTACCAAAGGTGGAGCTCGGGGAGGCAGGTCAGGTGGTAGATCGGGTGCACCAGGCAGAGCTGCTCAGGGCCATTTGTACGTAGCCCCGGTGAGGGCGGCGACTAAGGCATCTAATGATGTCATCTCAGGTACGCACTTCTTATGCCATCAACCTACTACAATATTATTTGATCCCAAGTCAACATTCTCATATGTATCTATTTATTTTGCTCCCTGATTGGGTATGAGGTCTGAGTCTTTGGCAGAGCCGATTCATGTTTCTACCCTGGTAGGTGAGTCTTAGTAGTGGATCAAGTATTGCGATCTTACTTACTTACTGTACAAAGTTATGATACTAGAGTTGATCTTATTATGCTAGATATTATTGATTTTGATGTGATCTTGGGTATGGACGGGTTATCCCCCTACCATGTGGTCTTGGATTGCTATGTCAAGACCATTACCTTATCCATGTCTGGCATTCCCCCATTGTTGTGGCAGGGTGCTTATAGTCACACACCGACGGGGATCATTTTTTTTATGCGGCCTAGGCGATTGGTTGCTTCTGGGTGTTTAACTTATTTGTCCTACGTCAGAGATGTGAGTAGGGAAGACCCTTCAATTGACTCATTTCGTGTGGTTAGAGAGTATGCAGATGTGTTCCTTACAGATCTACCTTCCCTACCCCTAGAGCGTGACATTGATTTTGCCATAGATATGGAGCCCGACACCCGTCCTATTTCTATTCCGCCTTACTGGATGGCTCCTACAGAACTCAGAGAGCTCAATTTTTAGTTAGAGGAACTCTTAGGAAAAGGGTTCATCCGTCCAAGTGTGTTGCCTTGGGGTGCTCCTGTTTTGTTTGTGAAAAAAAAGATGGGACTATGAGGATGTGTATTGACGACAATCATCTAAACAAGGTGACGGTGAAGAACCATTACCCCATGCCTCGTATAGATGATTTTTTTTTATCAGCTTCAGGATGCCGTTGTGTTTTCTATGATTGATTTGAGGTTCGGGTACCATCAGCATAGGATTAGAGCAGCGGACATCCCTAAGACTGCATTTAGGACTCATTACGATCATTATGAGTTCCTTTTGATGTCTTTTGGGCTGACTAATGCCCCAGCCGCTTTCACGGACTTGATGAAACTTGTGTTCAAGACATACCTTTATTTATTTTTTATCATATTCACTGATGACATATTGTTATACTCGCGGAGCAGGAGAGAGCATGAGCAACATATGAGGATAGTGATGTACACTTTGAGAGATCAGCAGCTCTAAGTCAAGTTCTCAAAGTGCAAGTTTTGGCTTAATTTTGTAGCATTATTGGGGAACGTGGTAGCCAAGGAGGGTATTAGGGTTGATCCGACGAATATTGAGTCTATTCGTGGTTGGGACAGACCCACTTCTGTTCCTGAAGCTCGTCGCTTTGTCGGGTTAGCGAGTTACTACAGGTGCTTTGTTGAGGGATTTTCTACTATTGTAGCTCCTTTGACTCGGTTTATTTGCAAGGATGTTCCCTCTTTCTTATTGGAGGAGTGTGAGATGAGCTTTCTGAAGCTTAAGGAGTTGCTTACTAGTTCTCTTATATTGACTCTTCCGGTTGAGGGCGAGGATTTCAAAATTTATTGTGACGCATCTGGTGTAGGTTTGGGTTGTTTATTGATGCATTAGGGACGGGTTATTGCGTATGCGTCGAGGCAGCTTAAGGTCCATGAGCACAACTACTCCACCCATGACTTGGAGTTGGCAGCGGTAGTTTTCGCGCTAAAGACTTGGAGGCACTACTTGTATGGAGTTCGATGTGAGATCTATACCAACCAAAGGAGTCTTCAGTACATCATGAGCCTGAGGGACCTTTATTCTAGGCAGCGTCATTGGATTGAGCTCCTGAAGGATTATGATCTCTTTATTCACTATCATTCGGGCAAGGCAAATGTGGTAACAGACGCGTTGAGCCGGAAGGCAGTAAGTATGGGTAGTCTAGACTTCTTATCTGCGGGGGAGAGACCCTTCGCTTTGGACATTCAGTTTGTAGCCAATAGCATGGTTCGATTAGATATCTCAGATTCTAGATGCGTCTTGGCTTATATGGGAGTTCAGTGTTCTTTGCATGATACGATCTGTGGTTGTCAGTTTAAGGATAAGGCCTTGGTGTCCCTTATAGATCGAGTGTTAGCGGGTGATGATGATAAGTCTACCTTAGATCCTAATGGAGTGTTGAGATTCACCGGTCGCATTTGTGTCCCGGGAGTTGGGGATTTGATACAGTTGATACTTTCTGAGGCTCATGAGTCTAGATATTCTATCCATCCGGGTACAGTGAAGATGTATCGTGATTTGAGACAACATTACTGGTGGAGTGGCATGAGATGAGATATTGCTGACTTTGTTTCTCGTTGCTTGTGCTTCCAGCAGGTAAATGCCGAGCATTTTAGACCTGGTGGTGAATTTCAGAGATTGCACATTCCGGAGTGGAAGTTGGACTGCATTACTATGGATTTTGTGGCTGATCAACTGCGGACTTATAGAGGAGTTGATAGTATTTGGGTCATTGTTGATCGATTGACCAAGTCAACACATTTCATTCCTGTTCAGTCTTCATTTAGCGCTGATATGTTGGCTCGTATCTATATTTGAGAGGTGGTTCGACTTCATGGTGTGCTGGTTTTTATTATATTAGATCGGGGTTCTCAGTTGACGCACAACTTTTGCATGACCTTTCAGGATGAGTTAGGCACCCGAGCTGACCTTAGCACAACTTTCCACTCGCAGACTGATGACCAATCAGAGCGTACTATTCATGTCCTTGAGGACCAACTAAGGGCTTGTGTTTTGGAGTTTGGTTGTCAGTGGGACCAGTTCTTGCCTTTGGCTGATTTTGCGTATAACAACAACTTCCATTCTAGTATTTAGATGGCCCCTTTAAAGGCCTTGTATGGTAGGTGTTGTCGCTCTCCAGTGGGCTGGTTTGAGTCTACAGATCCTAGGCCGCGAGGAACAAATATGATTCAGGAGGCTTTGGAGCAGGCATGAGTGATTAAGGATAGACTCAGGACAACTCAGAGTAGGCACCAGAGTTATGCGAATCGGAGGCGTCGACCTTTGAGATACTCTGTTGGTGATCAGGTATTCCTTCGTGTGTCGCCCATGAAGGGTGTGATGAGATTTGGGAGGTGGGGTAAGCTTAGTCCCAGGTATATTGGGCCTTTTGAGAAACTTCGGAAAGTTGGGGAGGTTGCTTATGAGTTATCCTTACCTCCAACATTTTCAGCCATCCACCCGGATTTCCATGTCTTAATGTTACGCCTATATATTCCTGATGAGTCTCATGTGCTCCAGTATGATGTACTTGAGTTGGATGACCGTTTCACATTTGTAGAGGAGCTAGTTGCCATCCTAGTCAGAGATGTGAGGAGATTGAGCTCGAGAGCCATTCCTAGTGTTAAGGTTCGATGGAGGCAACGTTTGCTCAAGGAGGCTACCTGGGAGACCAAGCAGAAGATGCCAGAGTAGTTTCCCGGCTTGTTTGAGCCTTCAGGTACTTCTTGACCCTTACTTTCGCAAATAAAAGTCCTTTTTAGTAGAGTATATTGTAATGTCCCTTCTTGTCATTTTCATTTTTTATATTTTGTTCATCGTTTAGAGCGTTCCTACAGCGATCCCAAGTCATTTATGACTTGCTGGAACTGACAGTTCGATCACCTGGTCATTCTTTTGGTTTTTGTGTGAGCTTTAGTATTTTTGGAGCTTATAAACCTTGAACGATCATTTTTGATGAAAAGTTCAAGAAGATGCATCAAAATACAATTCAGACGATTCCATAAGTTCGGCTAGGGTCATTTTAGGCTAGTAGCATGGTCGACATAATTCCCGAAGTTTTCAGTGTTAGTTGGTGTGTCTAGGCGTTTTAACTTTAAGTTTAAGGCTAAGTTTGAGTTTATTCAATATTTTGAGTAAACGCTCTCGGATGAGAATTCCGTCAGCAGGGCTAGCTCCGGAATGTCGAGTTTGGTCTAGTTGTACCTTTCTTTTGCGTTCTGCGGTTTCTGATATTTTTCCGAGCTCTTTTGTGGTTTTACACTTAAAATGGACGAATTGAAGTGGGATCCACAGTTTATCGAGATGACCTCTGATGATAATTTCGACTATGCCATTGAGTCTGGAATGACAATTTTGTTAGGGTAGCATATCTTTTTTATTGTTATCAGGCTCCGAACAGATTTCGAGCACCCCGTCGAAGACTTTGAAGAAATTAGCCAATGCTGAAATCTGGTGCACTCCTTTTAGCGACCAGAATTTGGGGTTTTAACGACCAGATTTTTGGGTTTATTAGCGACCAGCTTCGTCCTTTATAAAACCCAAATTTCAACCTTTATGTCTTACTTTAAAGTTGTGATATATTGTGCTATAGATCTCCAAATTGGGCGATTCAAAAAGCTAAGTTGTGCGATTTTTCGAGCGCAACACATTGGTGACCTTGGAAACTGATTTGGGGTCCCGATTTGAGGTAAACTTTGTGTTTTAACTGCTGTTATAGCTCATTTTCGAGCTCAACTTTTGTAAGATTTTAGAAGATGATTTTCTGGCCATTTTTGGTTCGAATCTGGTGATTCAAGAGCTTATATTGTGGGGTTTTTCGTAAGGATCGTTGTGGTGTGATTGGTTTTAGCAGTCAGACCTTCATTTGTTGTAAATTCTAGTTAATAGCTTCTACCATTGCTGTTGAATTTTAGCGTAAAATTTGGGTTTTTTGTTGCATATTCGTGTTGGGACTGTTTCGAGTCTTGAATTATGTTACATTTTGGATCACAAGTTTCGAGATCTTTTTAGGACCTTTATTTGGGGTTAGTTCTGGATTGCTCAACGCGGATCCCACTTTTTCTGTTTTGACCATGAAATTGGTCCGTCTCCATTTCATGTGATTTTAGTGTTTAAATGATTGTAATAACGTTGTGACTCTATTTTTGATAGTGTATCAACATTTTGAGGAAATTCGAAAAGGGAAAGCTTGGAGAAGTGATTTTTGGAGCGCACATGATCCGCGTACAGGTAGGCTACAATTTCCTTTCTTAGATTGAACTCGAACATGTGAATGCATGTTGATTAGTTGGAATTTGGATAGGGTAGTTATTGAATTATAGATAGGTGTTAGAAATCATTTTTTCAGCCATTTTCTAAGAAATATTGGGTAACTAGGACCTTCATTGCTATTTGGAGTACTTGTATGTTTGAATACTAGTTATCGGAAGTATGTTGGGCCTTAGTTTAGGTTTGACTAGGGATTGCTTTAGAAATGCATTATTCGAAGTTGGTAGGACTTTACTTAGCCGTGACGTCGCTCGACCTAATTAAATGCTTATAGACTGGTGCAGAAGACATGATCTTGATAGTTTGGTCCTTATCTAGATGATGATCTCGCTCCGACGATATCTATCCTTATCTCTTTTGACTTTACGACTTCACGAGTTACGTCGGTGACTATGACTTCCTATCCGCGATTCAAAGTTGATTTTTGATTCGGCTTCAAGGACTTACATTTATTAGCTAAGTGTGGATGGTGTTCCACGGGTATTTATGATTCTAGATAGATAGAGACTCTTTCAGCAGCTAAATCGACATCTTTGTCGGATATCCAGATTTAAGGTCCGGCCTTGACCATCCAGATACTGAAGTAGAGCATCCGGTTAGAGGTTCGGCCTCAAGTATGTAGAGCATCCGGTTAGAGGTCTTGTCTTTGTTACTTATAATTGTGATTGTCTAGTTGTGTAATTTAAGGAGAACGTTCGGTTCAAGGCTCGATCTCTGTGCCGTCACACTCTATTATTTGGTTTGGAGCATCTGGTTTGATGTTCTTTGGCCTTGAGTTCTGTCGTCCTTAGTTATAGTTATTCATTGTACTCTTCAGGCTTATGGGGGTCCGTTTGGGTTTTTATTTAAACTTGCACGCGAGTGTACCTCTAGGCTTTTGGGGGTCTATTTTGGTGTAGTTAGCTTATATATTAATATAGTTAATTTTTTCTACAGTCGTGTGCATTCCTTTGTTACTTAGTCTACAGTTATTGACATCTAGTTTTGTAATTCCGTCTTTTCATATTGCTTTACTTTTCAAGTTTAGCCGGCCTATGATGCCAACTTGGTACCTTTTATTTGGTACTCATTCTATGCTCTGAATCTATTTTCGTGATGCAGGTCCGAGCACCAGTAGCTAGCATTGATTGAGTTTGGAGCAGTCTGGTCTGGAGATTGGGGTGAGCACATGGCATTTTGTACTATTTCAGTCTCCATCTGTATATATATAGACTTGTCTTTTACTTTTCAAGACAGTCTAGTTTCAGGGGTCCACTGTTGGAACTTGTACTCGTTTTTTGGGTATCTCTATACTAGTGGTTTCCAGGTTGTAGGGGGGATCCTTATTTGTATTTATGTATTGGTTTGTTTTTGTTGTTATAGTAATTTTCCTACTCTTGTTTAGTTTCTACCCGCAGACCCATTACATGTTGTTCCGGGTTATGGGTCGGCCTACCTACTAGTGGGTTATAGTAGGTACCATCATGACTCGAGAAATTGGGTCGTGACAACGATGTATGAAGATATTTATTTCACACTTCTCTTTTTCCTCCTTGTTTATTCTATTATTAGTTGGCTGACATTGGAGAGCTTGTTGGATTCTTACTAAGGCTTGTCTATCCTCATTTGCTTCCTGAATTATATTCCTGACACGTTGTTTATTCATTCCCACCAATTTTCTTTTAAACTCTTTAAGTTTCCATACTACTTGGAATATTGTGCACCCTAATCTACGTTGGCTCCAAACCTCCTCTAAAGTACGTGGAAATTCTGGATGCTTAGACCACGTATTAAAATACTTAAAAGCTTTCCTCTTTAGTGTCATATTTGATTTCAATACAACATGGATAGGACTATGATCACTCACTCCCTCTGGCAAGAAATTGACTGAATAATTATGCATCTTTTGTAGACACTTACTGTTTTGCAATGCCCAATCTATGTTAGACCAAATTCTATTGCCTCCCAGATTATCACTCTATCTGAATCTACTTCCACAGTACGGTAGTTCAATCAACCCACCCTTCACCACAGATTATTTGAAGTCCTCTATTTCCCCCATAGTAATCAGATCCCCTCCAATCTGCCATTCGAGTTTAGTAATGAATTGAAATCTCCAGCAATCAACCAAGGTGTATGTCCTTGATTTGTCACTGATAGATAATTCCACAACCCTTTCCTACCCTCCTTTCTAAATCCTTTCCTACCCACCTTACTAATGAGACCATATATAACAATAAAATAGAACCTTATTTGTTCAAAAATATTTAGAATATCACACGTCACAGCTTGGTCCATCATACTCACAACAGTAGTATGAAAATAATATGGTCTCCACGTTATTCAAATCCTTCCATTTTGGTGTTGCTCCAGGTTTGTAGTATAATCCCATACAGGGAACATACTTTTCCACTCTTTCAATTCTTCCCGTCTATATTTTTATCTCCACCATTCCCACTATTCCTACGTTTATTTTGTTGGACCTCCATTTGCTTATTCAGTCCGTTGAGGCCTCTTACATTCCAAATTAAAAAAATATCCATTTGGTGGATCTATTCCACTCCTACACCCTTCTTTATTTTGTGAACCCATCCCATGTTTTCCCCAACTATCAAGTGTCTGGAAACCATTCCCTGTTTTTTGCCCTTCTGTTCTTTCTTTGTATTGTACCCTTGCAGTCTACATTTGTGTAACCGAAATAGTTTCATTTTCTGTTGTTCCTTCTTTCGATATCCATTTAACAAGTCTTTGAGCAATTCTTTGACTAGGCCCCCCTTTCCCTCCAAAAGAACCTTGTATTCCTTCCCTGATATTTGTTGTCCCTGTTCCTTCTGTGCCTTCCTTTCCTCCCTGTGAATTAATGGTCTTCGGTATACTTTTCTTCTTCCTAAACTCCTCTTCCCCATGCCCATGTTTTCTAGCAGAATTTGCATAAAATTGGTCTCCATTCATACTGAACCTTTTGTTCAATTATATTACCTCTTTCATTCATAAAACACACCTTCTCTCGTAGTATAGTATCCATCCCTACCTCGATAAGAAGTATTGCAAATTTTAAATCCATGTTCTTCTCTGTATTGATCAACCATCAACGCCATCCCACTAAGCTTCCTATTTTGCTCAGCCCCTTCGCATTCCAGAATTTAAAATCTAAGCCAGGAAACTTCACCCAAATGGAAACTGTATATAATTCATGTCTACTGAATTCCATTTCTGGTGTCCATGCCTTTACAATGAAAGGCTTACTATCAAAATGGTAGATACCCCCATGCAACACCTCATTTTTTCCAATAGAAGAATCAAACCTCACTAAAACAATCCCATTCATCAACGTGGAAACTTTATTAATACCATGCTTCAGCCATAGTCGTATGAATCCTTTTAGTACTTCATTGGGAGGGTGAGCTCCTAAGATATAGCACACAACTAAGTTCTTCTAGTATGCAATATCTGATGAGATGTCCTCGAGTTCAATTTCATATATTGGTTCATTCCCATGCATTTTAGGCACAACAAAACCAACCTTAAACCCAACATTCGCCATTTTTTCGATATCGAAATTGTCCTAGACGGATCCTTGAGTCTTTTTCTCAGCTTCAGCATCCTCAGCCCATGAAAGATTCCTTGCGCTGCTACTTCATCTCATTATTACTGTTTCATTGATAACTTGCAATATAGTTCCTGTTTTGTTCCCTCTTGTTCTTGTTGACTCGGGTCCATTTAATGTTGATTCACTCATTATCACCTTTTATATCTCCATATTCACTCGATCTAGTAGTTGAATTCCTTCTTATACAGGTGATTCCTGTTATTGTTTCCTTAAATTGGAAGAGGATTTGACGCCTCCATCTATTTCTCCACTCTGTGTGCCTTTCTTCTTTTGTTGCCCCATTCTCTTAATAGACTCTAGAGCTTGCTGTGCTTTCAGGGATGACATACTTACTCTCTTTTCCATGGAAGGCGCACCTTTGATAAGTTGCGGCGAGAGAGAATTCATGATCTAACTGTGCTCAGATTTCTTAGGAGAATAGCCTAGCCTAAATATTTCAAGTCACTACCAAGAAGTTTTTGAGCCAAATCTTTCAACATTTGTCTACCCATAAAATTTGGAAAAGGCCGTTACACTCACACCTAGCCAAAACAAACCTCAACCTCAAAAGTCCAACCCAGGCCCAAATTCACTACCAAATAACCCATGGCGACAAATTAATTTTATAAGCTTTTCAAGATTTGATATAGGCTTAATTAAAGATTTTTGGGATGTTAAAATGTTACAACCAAATATAATTCAAGGGGTATGTTTATAGGACATAAATAAAAGCAAGTCCATAAATATCATTGGAGCATTAGTCAACCCAAAAGACATCATTAGAAGCTCATAATGATCGTAATAAGTCATAAATGTGGTCTTAGGGATGTATCTCACCCTAATCCATGGTTGATGGTAACAATACCTAAATTAAATATTAGAAAAAATTGTGGCACCCCTAAATTTAGTCAATGAAATTCAATGCAAGGCATGGTATAGGTTTTGGAGGATATGTTTCAGGCCTGTGCTTTTGAAATTTGAGGTAAATGGAACATGTTTTTGGCTTTATCAGAGTTTTTGTACAATAATAACTACGACTCGAGTATTCAGATGGTCTCATTCGAGGCCCTGTATGGTAGACACTATCGCTCTCAAATTGGTTGGTTTGGATCTTTGAAATCTAGGTCATGTTGTATAAATTTGCTTCAAGAGGTCTAAGACCGAGTATGGGTGATTAAGTATATACTTAGGTCATTTAAGAGAAGGCATAAGAATTATGCTAACCATAGGCACCGATCTTTGATATTCGAGGTTGGTGATGGGTGTTTCTTCGAGTGCGGCACATGAAGAGCGTGATGTTGTCCGAAAGGTAGGGCAAGATTAATCTCAGATATATAGGTCCATTAGAGATGTCATAGAATGTTTGTTATGTCACTAACCAGTTGACCTAACATCCTACATTTTCAGCTATTCACCCGATGTTCGAAGTTTATATGATTCACCGATCTGTTCCTCATCAGTCTTATGTGATCTGGTATTATTACATTAAGTTGGATGACTATTTGACCTTCATGGACTAGTTTCTATTCTATATAGATATGTGTGGGTTGTGTTCGAGAAACATTTCTATTGTAAAGGTCTGGTAGATACATCGTCTTATAGATGAGGTTACCTAGGAGACCGAGCCTAAGACGTGAGAGAATTTTTTCTTCTTGTTTGAGACATCATGTATTTCTTAACCATTTTGTGGACAAAAATCCTTTTTACTAGTAAATATTGAAATAACCCTCTAGATCATTTTCCATTTACTGCCTTCTTTTCATCATTTTGAGTGTTCCTATTGCGACCCTAGGTCATTTATAACTTGTTGGACTGACAAGTTTAATCATCTGGTCATTCTTTTGTTTTATATGCAAGTTTTTTTTTAAAAAAATATTTTTGGAGCTTTTGAAACTAGAATGGTTGACTTCAATTAAATGCTCATGAAGATGCCATCAGAATGTAATTCTAATGATTTCATTAGTTCTTGAATATTGAGTTTGGTCTACAAGGATCTTTGGTACAGATCCCAAGCCTCTTTGTCGAATTTGGCTATGAATGGAGTTTGGGTGTGGTTTATTTTTCACCGCAATGACCTTTGTTGGAAATTTTGGTATATCTATTGAGTTCAGGGATGCCAAATTTTGTGGAGTAACATATATCATTTACATGAACGGTGGTTTGAATGAATTTCGAGCACCTTGTAGGGGATTTTGAGAACTTGTCGATTTTGATGATACATCAGCAGATCACAACGGTCGTAAGGGAACCTCCACAATCATGGAGGCACCTATAGTAAGCCATTGTGATCGCGTGGCCTCCTTCCTGCTATTGAAGTGTGTCTCTCTTATAGTGTCGATTACTTTTGGTCATTGCTATTGTGAGGTTCGACCTCTACAATCACGTATGTATTTCCTGGGTGGGGTCACGATAGCGCCTATAGCTTTAGGAGTAATGAAGAGTAGTTTTACCAATCTTTCAAATAAAGACTATTCGCAATCAATAGTTGAACCTTAAGTTCTAAAAAACATTTCCAGAGTTTAATACCTCTATTTTTTTGATATATTTTTTTCATATTCTCTGGTTAGTGTGTGGCTGCATATTGGAGTGTTTGGGGTGGTACAGTTAGCATCAGTTTGAGGTAAATTTTATCTCAAATGTCTGATATCTTTTTTATTTAGTGTATTATTGTGATTGTATAACATGTTGTTGAGTCTGCCTTTCTGAGCATTAAATTGTGTCCCATTTTGGGAAAATAATGCTCTAACTCAATTGAGATTTTTTGAAAGAATCAAAATTTTGGGATTCTTAGTGTGGGTCCCACAATCCTATTTGGACTCGAATTTAGGTTCATCTCTGATTGTTCTGTTTTTTGTGTCAAAAGCTCGTAATAACATTGTGATTGTGTTTTAGCTACATGGCTGTGACCGGAGGCTGTTCGGAAGGGGAAAGCTTCGAAATTATATTTTAGAGCGTGCACGGATTGCACTGAGGTAGGTAATGTATACAAGGTAGAAATCATATCTTATGCTTTATTTTTAGGTGTTTCATGAATAGTAACATCTTATTCTTGCTTCATGAGCATGCCTTACCGTGTGGTATTTGTTCGTGCTCATGTATGATATTTAGAAGCTTTTTATTGTCCTTATCCTAGGATAAAGCTAGGGTTTCATCATACTCACATTTTTAGAAGTCGATATGTCTTAGAATTCTCTGACGTTGATTCAGACGGCTCAACTGCCTACGGAATGGTGTAGAAGACTTGGGTCCATTAGTATGAGCCCACTATAACAAAATATACTTTTAGTGGCATTTAATTTTCCTTTTAGCGACAATACTTATTGCTGCAAAATGTTTTTAGCAAAATTTAATTTGTTGCCATTGCATCCAGTGTCGCTGAAGCCTTTGGCGACATTAAATTAGAGTGCCAGTAAAGACCTACAATATTGTTGCTAAAGGCCTTTACTTTTAGTGGCATTTATTTTGTGGCAATAACTATTGCCAGTAAAGCTGCCACATTTATAAATTATAACTGGCGATAAGTGAAACTTATTTTAGTAGAAATTATTATGAAGATTATAATTGACCATCAATTCACCTTAATTCATATGTAAAACCAGATAAATCAATACAAAAATATTGATAGAAGAATTACCAAATCCAATTGTATAGAATTGAGAAACTTATCTGTTCAACAATGAAAATAATGTGTTCAATAATGAAAAAGCAAGAAAATTGAGATAGTGAAAGTATTATATAGGATCATCATCATGTATAATATCGGGAGGATTTTATTCTTCCTTTTGTGATTAAGGGCTTGTTGTCTTGCCTAGCTAGCAGGCAACAAGAATATGTAATTCTTCCTACTTCACAACTCCACGATACACTTTCTTGTTATATGGTTTTAGCTCATGCTTGCCTCAACTATTGGAGGATCAATTCTTTTAGAAACGTCTTACTTTGCACTCCAGTGGTCCTATAAACAATTCAGTCTCAACATCTTTCTCGCTACCATCTGTACAAGGAGCTTCTCCTTCCTTCTCTCCACTTAGTGCTTTTCTCTGTTAAATGCCACCAAACTATAAACATAGGCACCAAATAAGTTAAATTTTTGACCGACTATATATGAATTAGAGTTGACGAGTTAAAAAAAAAAAGAAGAAGACTATACTAAGGTTGATGTAACAAAATGAAAAATATACCTTCTCCCTCAATTTTGCATTTTCAACAGCCGGGATTTCTCCTAGATTTGTAAGAAAGGGAAGAATTAAGCAAACAGGTGGTAAAACAGTTGGAAATTCTTCGATAGAGACATTCACATTCAACAATGTAAATCCTACATATAGATTGTTATGTTTCTTACCTTTTTGTGAATTGAAGCTCAAAATTGTCATTTAGTGTGGTCTTACCTTTTCTTTTAGTCTCTCAACCTGCTCCTTAAAAACATGAACCAAAAAAAAATATATGATAAATGTCAAGTTTCCGAAACATCATAAGAAAACATATCATTTCTAAGACTCTGATCAAGAAACCTTACGTACCCTGATGATGTGACACTCCATTTCAACTGTTTTTCTATCCGTTGTACTTCTTAAAGTGCATAGAACTGCAGACATTATCCCATGAATGATGTGTTCAACTGTCACACTTGTTAGTTTCTAATAAACAAAAACAAAGAGCAGCAGAAAACCTATCAGAAAAACAAGACAAAATGGCAGCCTCTCTACAAGCAGCTGCTACTCTTATGCAACCAACTAAGGTTGGTGGTGTCTCTGCCGGAAACAACAGCTGCATCGAGGCTTTCTTTCTCTTTGGAAGCTGATCTTAAAGATTTTTCTCATAAATGTATTGACACTTCAATGATTGCTGGATTTTCCCTTGCCACTTCTTCCCTTGTTGTCTCAGTAAGTTAATAATGTTTTTGGATTGTTAAATTGTGCTGTCATCTCGTTTAAAAGTTTAAACTCTTAAATAGAACACATTAGTAAGAATATAAACCATGTTTTATAATCACTATGATATTACATTATCTCCTTGGAACTAGGAAGTTAAAATAGTAGAAAAAAATTCTATATCTGGCTCAAAGAAACTGTGATGTCTTGGCTGGTTCATAGAGTAACTTAAAACTGCTCATTTTTGGAATGTTTATCTTGTCATCTATAGTTCATGTTTTGTTAGTGATCAACTGTTTTATGCGTTTTGTCCCTTTTTCTTTTGATGTTGGATGTCCTGTGTCTTAGAGAAAATTTCTAAAGGTGTAGGGAGCTAATGCTGAAAGAGTTCCAAAACGTCTAACCTTAGACGAGATTCAGACAAAGACATACATGGAAGTAAAGGGAACTGGAACTGCCAACCAGTGCCCTACCATAGATGGAGGTGTTGATAACATTGCCTTCAAGCTAGGTAAATACAACGCCAAGAAGTTCTACTTAGATCCAACACCATTCATTGTCAAGGAAGAGGGCGTAAGCAAAAACTCAGCCCTAAAGTTTTAAAACACCAACCTTATGAATTAATTTATAAACTGAGTCAGAACACCTAACTATCAATAACTCTAGCCTAACTAACTTGTAACAGAATTAAGCTAAGGCACAACTATACAAGTTGTTAATTCCTCAACATAAAGTAACATCAGTAGTTACATAATCTATAAGAATACAAGCAAAGTGATACTCAGTCCTTATCTGAAGCAAAGTGCAGAGAAAAAAGGAGTATGAATTAATTAATCGAAGTTAGGAACTGTCAATTAACAAACTAAGTATTCGACAACGCTTAACTTGGTGCCTGTTACATTGGACTAAACATTGCGAATGAGCTGGAGAAGAACATTGCCTATGCTATTGTTCATTGAATTGCTAGAAGGAAAAGGAGTGAAAAGAGTTAGGTACATCAGGAACTTGAATATCAGATTTGCGTAAGTGCGCAAAGTCATAAGTTCAAGGCATGAAAATGTATAAGCGCGTAAATTTGAATTTTGTATTAACAAATAAGGTTTCAGTTAAATGCTAAGTTTAGTTGTTTATTTCAAACAGGAGATAAGAAATTGAACTCCAACACAGTTAGTTTGGTTTCTATAAACAATTCTACACCAACTATATTGGACATAAGATCAAGCTATGTGATATAGAACAAATGCATCAAGTCAAATAATATTAAGGATAGAACTCTAAAACATACGCCCATACATGGCCTAATAGATAAATAAAATGGATATTAATAGTTACCAAACCACATAGAAGTTCGAATTCAATCCGATCGAATATGAGGCAATCGAAGATGATGAATGTACTTATACGAATAGCTGGCGATGATCTCGTATAGAGATGTCGGCGGCTTTAATTCATCTTTTTTATCATCAATAGCACCGATGTTCTGAATTCCAAGGCCGATGTCCTGAACTCCACCACCATTGTATCAAACTCCACTGATGTTGTGGCGAACTCCACAGTAGTTGTGCCAATTTCCATTGTTGTCGTGCAAATTTCCTTCGCCGGCCATTGGAATTTGATTGAAGGGCGGAGATGGGGAAATTTGAAGCAAAAAAGAATTTGAGGGAAAGTAAAAACAATACAAATTGGCTATAATTCTATCGCTATATATTTTTAACTGTCACTGAAAAGTATTTCCTTTATTGGCTTAAGTTTAAATGCTGGGAATAGTGTAGTTTAGATAATGTATTAGTTGCAATATATTGCCACTAAAAACATCTTTTGTTTTAGTGGCCTTAGATAAGAGGTAACTCAACTCAGATAATATGTCATCCATAATTCCCTTTTTACTATGGACCAAATATTCTTTGTTGAGATTTTGGGCTTCTTTCAATGATGAAAATTTGATTTGGTTCATGTTTAAAGTTGCATGAGCTTACAAGTTTCGCTGGATGTCGATCCACAATGGAATTATGATGGTGATTTGACACGGTACTCTCCCTCAATAGTTCATATAGTCGTAGATTAAGGTCTTGGCATACAACTCCTATAGTCGTAGATTTCAAGGCGTGCACACATAATCTACAACCACAATCTGAGTTTTAGGCATATTATCCTCTATTGAGTTGATTCCTTATGGCATGGTTCTATTTGATTCGTTGGTTGTTTTATCCTTGATTTAAGGTTGGGATGTGCATCTTGTGTTCTTGATTAACCAAATTTCAAACTCTTTAGTTATAACTCTTTTTTGTACTCATAAACCTTTTGGTGGTCCATTCGGGTAATTTTTCATAAACTTGGTGCATAAATGTACCTGCTTGACTTATTGATGTCTATTTAGGTTATAGCTAGTTTCTTGTTGTTCTCTTCCACTCGTTCCTAGAATTATGTGTAGTCCTGTTAGATTTCCGTTCAGTTGATCTCTATAGAGTTACTTCTTGATTTTCATATTGTCTTTACATTTCAACCCCAATCGGTCTATGATGCCTACTAGATATAGGTTTTTTTGGTACTAATACTACACTCTACATATGTTTTCAAGATGCAGTTCCAAGCATCATTTATCTTCTCTAATATCGAGTTGGTTGTAGTAGGATATATATATATATATATATATATATATACA
>NC_028643.1:48493799-48534306 GCF_001406875.1 Solanum pennellii | reverse complement strand
TATATATATATATATATATATATATTTGTATAGTAATTTTATTGCTTTATGTCCTGAGTATACTTCAACATTAATGTGGCAATTATATCTCATCAACAAATACGGAATATAAGGCACAACCCATTGGTATTTCATCCTCATTTCACGTACCTCAATTGTTCTCCTATCATATCTTCTTTTGTAAATCGGATATCTATGCTTTGCTTTTATTGTTTTATTGGTGAATGTTCTTGGGTAATGGAATTTACATTGTCCCTCTTTCATACATGGGCTCGTCTTATGTTTCTCCCTGCAAGGTCCATGTATCATATGCTTGATAACGAATGCGCTCAATTATGGATGTGTGTCTTCATTAGGGATTTCTACACTAATGTATCTATCATACTCATCTGGTGATTGTATCGTGTTTCCTTCTTTAAATGTTAGAAGTAGATGTATATGCGGTAAGTCTCTCTTCTGGAATTCTACAACCAAAACAAGTGCGGCGATAGGTCCATGTATTTCTTTCTTTACAATTTGATCTTTCAAGTCTTGTGATTTTCCTCAAAATACTCTGGTTACCAAATTTGGTATGTCTTAAATAGTTGTCCTGGAAGCAATCGTTCTTGAATCTCCACCCAATCTGGGTTACATGTCATTGTGATGAATAGATTTTGTCTTCCAAACTCTAGTACCAAAGCCATTGGATCCATATACCAGAATCTCATATCTCTAGGTCCTCCAATGAATGATCGTGGTAGTAATACCCTTTGTCCTACCTTGTCTCCTCTACACTCATCGACGCTAACACTATCAACAATACCATGGAGTATCTCCCTTCGATAATTTGATTGCTCGAATCTATAATATTCTAGTCTTGTTGTTTCTATTTTAATGTATATGTCCACCACAAATTGTTGCGAAAATCTCTGGCACAGTAAAAGTATGGATATGTCACCCGTTCGTACTTGTAGCCTGTCACATCAGGTTTACCCCCTAGACGTAACCGGCATCGTCGTCCTCTTCGAGGACTAAGACTAGTCTCTTAGTTTACATCATTACATTCATAGGTCAAATTTAGCAAAAATTTAAAACTTTTCATTACTTCTACTTGGAGGTTTACATAGACCTCTACATACACATAACATATATATATCGAGTATACATAGACCCTTTGTATAGTAAGGTTACATAGCCTTCTACTTTTATTGCACATAAATATATATAAGATATAACATAATCTTCAAAGATTGTCTCATCTCATAACCATCTAACACGATTAGCAATTTGGGCATAGCCCACACATCAATGTAAAGAGAGCAACATATAGGCTTTATATAATCCGTACTCAAATGAAAGGAGATAGAATATAAGAGTCTTAAAACTAAAATAACAACATAAGCTTGATATTGGCATCACCCTCGGAAAATGAGGACCTACCCTACTTGGATGATCAAAGGATCCATGTCTTCTTCTAGTCGCCTTCAAAAGAACTTCAACGACCGGAACCTAAAATGTTGGGAAAAAGGATGAAATGAGGTTAGTACGCCACTTGTACTAAGTGTGAGACAATATGCACACATACTTGCAAAACATGCTAAGAAAAAGGGACATTTCATAAAGTATGCATTTTTCATTTTAAAAACCTTATGCACATTCAACAAGACCATACCAATCAAGATTGCATATTCATTAAGTCACAGACATGTTGATCACAATAACTATAAAATATATTTTAGTCAAGTCAACCATTCATACCATAAAAGTAGATACATACCCAAGTAACTGTATCATCAAGTCATATTAACAATAAGCATTAATAAGAGTACATTTCATTATAAACAAAACAAAATAATTTCCCACGAACCCCTATCAAGTCAAGAAGTTAATGACCAAGCAAATCCCCCTAACCTTACTCATTCAAGTAACCCAACAAGAATCATGACTAACATCCTACTTAACATAACATGACATTTAGATATACATATCATCTTACTTTAACCCTACAAACAAACACATATTCATAAGTGAACTAGTATACATATAGTAGCAACAATGTGCAAGTTCATAACATATATATCTTATATCATTATAAGCATTTTCATACATAAGAAAATCCTCCTAAGACTCCCCTCAAGGCTAACTAGTGCAATGCTTAGGTAGAGTCCCATACCCTTAACTAGATCAAGCTTAGACCTATTAGTTTATCCTAGTTAGAGTTCATTTCTTTAATTCATTATTCCTTTTGGGAACATCTTTTTCTAACCGACATAGACCACTTGAGCTAATGTGGAATCCAGTGTGATAAAATCCTACACCGAAGGAAGGCGGACTACTTGCCAAGGTAGTACCAAAACATGAACATATCAACTATGTGGATACACTACCTAGTATATCTATGGGGCAACAAAGTTAAAGAACGACGGGATATAATTGGGACCCTCTTTATGCTACATGCATTGTAGTCTCCAATCTCAAAAGTACTTTAGTGATTCTACCTTCCCTATGTGAGAAGGGACACTCCTCACTCTAGTTTACTCGGTGCTAAGCTAGTGTCCCTTTTTGAAATGACTTTAAGCCTTTAATTATCAATCATACCTTAGTTTAGGTCATAGTGTATAACCCTTGTATAACATCATCATCATCATATCTCAATAAGAATTGCATGAGTATAAGTCCTTCCATTATAATTCATATAGGTGAGGTTAACATATTTGCATTTCATATCATGATAAGACAAATTGGTAAATCATTAACCCTCCTTATAACATTTACATCTTAGGCCAACACCTAATCATCAAAACTAAGACATTTCAATTCAATATCATACCACCCTATAAGGCCTAATACAATGCATACTCCAATATCACATCATGACTTAATCATAATTAACCACAATTTGAAGTAAAGGATAGAGATCACAAGACTTACCAAGTCTTCTTCATAGTTTATCATAAAGATATTACCATAAACCCCCAATTAAACCTAATTTGGTCATACATCATCATAAGTCAATAATCAACATGATAACAAGTCTAGGAGAAACACTACATCAAAATTCAATACTAGATCATAACTTAAGAAAAGATACTTAGGTAAATTCACTTCATAACCTAGATCATCTTTTCAAGAAATAGCATGAAAGACTACTAATCACTCTAATATGTTCAGGATTAGTGTAACAATATCATCTAACAGAAATTCAATCAATAACAAAGTCAATTGAACCAATTTCAACCTAATTCATGTCAATATCCAACCTAAGGTTAAGTGTTAAGGGTCATCATAAATAAACTATACCAAACCATCAAGATATATCATAATTATGTTAGAATACATGTTAATATATTCATATTATCCAATAGAAACCATAAAAAACAAATTCATAACATAATTTTCGAGAATGAGAAGAACCCACATGAAAACCCAACTTTTGAAAATACTTTGAAGAAAGAGGTCTCAAAGGTGAATTAGATCCCATACCTCAACGTTTTATGAAGATTTAATGGTGAAATCGTCCCTTAACAGCCCCGAAACCCTCCCCTAGCTAGTCTTAAATGGTGTTTTCCAATAGAGAGAGAAAGAAGAGCAAAGGAACAAAGTTTGTTTTGAGAGTTGTAATTTGATTAATGGGGTTGGAGTCTATATATGGGGGTTACTTAAGTTAATTAGGATTCCCTAATACCCTTAATAACCAACAAATAAATTAATTAATTATCTAAGACTTAACTTAAAACTTAACGAAAATGGACCCTAACAGACGAGACCCCGATCGACGGTTCGTCTTTGAGTCGACGGTCAGTGTGCCCTTCGGTGCTGCACAGCTGTCGTTCTTGTCAGAGACTGTGCAGGTGATGGACTCCAACAAAATGGATAATTGTTTGAAGAAGGTTGCAATCGATTCCCCGTCGATCAACACACGCCCCGTCTATTGCTCGTTCATGGGTGCACGCTGCCCAGACAGTGTTGACACCAACGTGCCAAGGTCCTCCTCAAGGGCCCTTGGTTGGTCTTTGGGGACTCATACCCAGACGTTTAGACCATAAATTAAATCAAACACATATTAGCTACCCTTCCACAAAGTTTCATGGGTTTTCGACTCCTAAAGCTAGTCATATAGGTTTGGGTATGCTAGTACCTCCTAGAACTAGTTTTAGAACGTCATGCACGTTTTGATTCCTAGACTTCGTAAATGACCTATATTCATTATAATAGGTCATAATACAGTGTTTAGACCTCATGACACACATGTTAGGATTTAAAAAACATCTTGGATTTTTGAAGTGTTACATTATTCCCCCGTCCCCTAGGAACATTTTTCACTAATGACACTAAAAATCTTTAAAAGGAAGGAATAGACTCAAGACTAGCAGCTCAACCAACAAAAATACATAACAATATCAATCATATCACTTGCACAAGGTAATTCAAAACTTCAATTACCACACATAAGGCTCAATATTATATTATGAGGAATATCCTCCTCAAAACAACAACATGGTTTACATGAGTCAAATTATGCCAAAGTTCTACTTATGAACATGCTGCATATAATTTCCGAAAGACCCACCATATCAAAATGTAAAAGATAACTCAAACAAGCCAAACAACAAAATTTCAAGTTGAAATGTACTACTTCACTGTAAGACAATTCAAAAATGCACATTTTTCAAGACTTCACCTAAATAAAAGAAACTTCAATTTTTAGTCATTATTTTAACCTTAATTATCAAACAAATGAGCGTAACGGGACTTCATGTCGGCCTCGGTCTCCCATGTTGCACCCTCAACTAAGTGATTTTTCTATAACACCTTTATGGAAGTCACCTCTTTATTCCTTAACTTCTTGACTTGCCTATCAAGACTTTGAATCGGAACTTCCTCACAAGAGAGGTTATCCTTCAAACCAAGACCCTCAATAGGAAGAATAGACTCGGGATCAACAATACACTTTTTAAGCATGGAAACATGGAAAACCGGAAGAACCGAAGACAATTCACTAGGAAGATTCAATTCATAGGCAACCTTACAAACCTTTGCAAGATTTGATAGGAACCCACATAACGACAACTCAAATTCCCTTTCTTTCCAAATCTAACCACCCCTTTCATAGTTGAAACTTTCAAATACACCTTATCAGCTTCTTTAAACTCCAAATCCCTTCTCCTGTGATCAGCATAAGACTTTTGCCGACTATAGGCCGTTTGCAACCGGTTCGTTACGATAAGAACTTTCTCCAAAGTCTTATAAACCAAATCGGGTCAAGAAAGCGAAGACTCTCTCACTTCAAACCATCCAATAGGAGACCTACACCTCCTACCATATAAAGCTTCATAGGGAGTCATAGAAATGGATGAATAAAAACTATCATTATAAGAAAACTCCACCAAAGGTAAATGCTTATCCCGATTTCCTTTGATATAAAAAAAACAAGCCCTAAGCATATCCTCAAGGGTTTGAATAGTACGCTCTGCTTGGTCATCCATTTGGGGATGAAAAGAGGTACTCAACTTCAACTTAGTACACAACCCTTCTTTGAATGACCTCCAAAACCTAGATATGAATTGTGCATCCCGATCCGATATGAAGGATAATAAAATACCATGTCGACACACAATCTCATCTGTGAAGATCCTAGCATAATATTCTGCCAAATGAGTAGACTTGATGGGAATAAAGTGCGCGGACATGGTCAACCTATCCATAACCACCCATATAGGAGTCATATTGACTTTGAGTCCGAGGTAAACCCACGACCAAATCCATATTGATGTCTTCCCACTTCTAAGTAGGAACTTGGATTTCTTGTAATAAGCTACCAGGCTTTTGATGTTTGGCTTTTACTTGTTGGAAATTAGGACACTTAGCAACAAACTCCGCTATGTCCTTCTTCAAACCTTCCCACCAAATACTTTCCTAAGGTCATGGTACATTTTTGTTGCACCCAGATGAATGGGGTAACGGGACCCATGGGCTTCTTCAAGGATACGGTTCCTCAACTCATCTACCTTAAGAACACATATTCTTTCTTGGTATCTCAAAATACTATCCCTCCCCCTTAGGACAATGCCTTATTAAGCTTGCCAAGGACCGATTCCTTCTACTCCATCAATGATTTATCAAGGTGTTGTTTCGACTGCACCTTATCTACCAATGATGACTCAGAGTAATATACCATGAATCCACTACTGGAGAATCTTCCAACCTCACACCGAACCTAGCCAACCTATGAACATCCTTTAATAGGTCTTTCTTGGATTCATCTAGTGAGATACACTACCCATAGTCATATGAATTAGAGCATCCGCAACCACGTTGGCCTTGCAGGGTGATAGAGGACACTCATGTCGTAATCTCTCAACAACTCTAACCAGCTTCATTGTCAGATATTCAACTCCTTTTGGATATACACATATTGGAGACTCTTATGGTCGGTATAGACATAAACATGCACACCATATAAATAATGCCTCCATATTTTCAATGCAAAAACCACGGCCGGTAAATCAAGATCATGAGTTGGATAGTTTCGCTCATACACCTTAAGTTGCCTAGAAACATAGGCTACCACCTTCCCATGTTGCATAAGCACACACCCCAAACCCACTAGGGATGCATCACAATACACAACAAATTTCTTTGAAACCTCTGGTAAAGTCAACACCGAAGCGTAAGTAAGGCTATCTTTCAACATTTGAACACTTCTCTCACATGCCTCTGACCATTTAAATTTCTTACACTTTTGGATCAAAGTAGTCATAGAGATGCAAATAACCCGATAAACCCAGGAAACTCCTTATATCAGTTGGTGTCAATGGTCTAGGACAACTTTTCACTGCCTCCGTTTTCATTGGATCAAGCTTAAGTTCCTCACTAGAGATGATATGACCAAGAAATGTCACCGAACTCAACAGAAACTCACATTTGCTATACTTGGAAAACAATTGATGTTCTTTAAGTACTTGCAACACCACCCTCAAATGGTTCATGTGCTCACCCTCATTTTTATAATATACCATGATGTTGTTAATGAAGACAATGATAAATGAATCTAGCCAATTTCGAAACACCATATTCATTAGGTCCATAAATGCCGCCGGAGAATTAGTTAGAGTAAAGGACATTACTAAGAACTCATAATGACAATATCTAGTCCTAAATGCCATCGTTAGTATGTCCTCACCTATCACCCCAAGTTTGTGATATCCCGACTTCAAGTAAATCTTAGAAAAGTAGCTTTTCCCTTGGATTTGATCAAACAAGTTGTCAATCTGAGGGAGAGGATACTTGTTCTTAATTGTGACTTAATTGAGTTTGCGGTAATCAATACACATTCTTAAGGACCCATCCTCCTTCTTCACAAACAAAATAGGAGCACCCCATGGAGAAATACAAGGTCTTATGAAGCCTTTGTCTAGTAAATCTTTGATATGTGACTTCAACTCTTTCAATTTGGCCGTATCAATCTGATAGGGAATTGAAATGGAATTTCTATTGGTAGAAAATTGATATCAAAATCAATTTCCCGTCGGGAAAAATATCAAGAAGATCATTAGGAAAGACCTCGAGAAATTCACTCACTACGGCCACCGACTCAATAGGAGGAATTTCGGAGTCTAGATCTTGGACTATTATAATTAGGTATAGAAAACATTTAGAGATCATTTTTGCATGCTTTTATACAAGAGTTTATATGACCCCTAGGAAAAGAGTTTCCCCCCTTCCACTCCAGAACGGGTTCATTTGGAAAGTTAAACTTCACAACCCTTGTCCTACAATGAATGGAAGCAAAAGAAGCATGGAATCAATCCATACCCAATATAATATCATAATCAAGCATATCGAGTTCTACTAGTTCAACATCAGAAACTCTATTGGGCAACATTATAGGACAATTTCTATACACCCTTTCTGCAACAACCGACTCACTCACCGGAGTAGACACTATAAAAGGTTCATGTAAAATATCAGGAAAAATGTCAAACTTTTTTGCTACTAGAGGGGTAACAAACGATAAAGTCGCTCCGCGATCAAGTAAGGCACATACATCAATAGAGAAGACTTTCAACATACCGGTCACCACGTCGAAGAAAGTATCTTGTTCACCCCTAGAGAGGAGATCATAGAAGCGCTTCTTCTTTAGAGCCTCATTTGAACAACCTGCTTGAGCTTGACCACTACTCTTGTCTTGATCCCTCACATTAAGGCAATCCCTAACCTTGTGCCCACTTTTACACTACCCTTTTATTGACCCCTCACATTAGGGAAATACCTCACCTTGTGCCCACTTTACCACAACCAAAACAATAATCCATCCCCTTAAGGAAATCACCATAGTGCTTCTTGCCACACTTTCGACAAGTTGTCTTCTCGGTTGGTAAACTAGTACCTTTTCCCTTCAGAGTCTTAAGGTTATACAACCTATCACCACTTGCATTAGGGAACTTGGAAGGAACTTGATTAGAGAACCGCTTCTTAAATCTAGGCTTGTCTTAAATCTGAAGCCTATTCATTGAAGAACCTCCATCAAAAGATATTTCCCTCTTAGCATCTATACTCTTCTTCTTAGCCCTTGCCTCTTCCACATTTTGCATGCACCATAAGAGGAGAAATGTTCGCTCATGTAGCATAGCCAAATGACACTCCTTTTGCAAATCATCGGACACCCCCGTCACAAAGAGGCTCATTTTATCTCTAGGATCGAAAACCAAAGAAGAAGCATATTTCCATAATTTAGTGAATTTCAAGGAGTATTCATGAACACTCATACCTCCTTGGTGAAGGTTGATAAGCTCCACCACTTTAGCTTCCCTCATCTCCCTAGGAAAGAACCAATCAAGAAAATCCATCTTGAAGATCCCCTAAGTCACCGGACCACCCCTCAATGGCCTATTATCTTTCCATTGGACAAACCATACTTGATCCACGTCCTTGAGTTGATAAGTGTCCAACTCAGCCTGCTCACTTGTGGACAACCCCATAACCAAGAGTATCTTATAGACCTCATTGTATAACTCTTAGGGAAAATCTTCAACCTTAGACCTTTAGAAGGTAGGAGGGTTCATCCGAGTGAAGTCCCTTAGATAGGAGGCCATGGTAGCAATTTGTTGATTTGGACAGGGTAAAATATCTAGGTTATCTTGGGCCATCATAGCTTGGTCTTGTGCAGTGACGGGTTGGCCCAATTGGATAAGGGTAGCCCTTATATCACCATCCGTCAAAGGTGGAGGATTGAGTAGAGCTTGTTCAACATTAGCATCTTCTTCAAGAGGAGGAACTTGATCACTATGGGGAGGAGCTCCTGTGTTTGCAATCTCCTCTTCAAGCCTTCGTGCCGCATTCATTCGAGTATTCATTTTTCCTATAATTACAACAATAATATTATATGCAAAAGCACACCATAAGCATACTCTAATGGCACGATATTCGATTTCCAACAAAGTGAGAGTTTCCTAGGCATCACATAGGTTACTATTCATAAGTGTGGAGCGCTTCACAATTATGAATACGAACATACATAGACGTTGTTTAGAGAGACATTGAATCTAAGATAATTCAATCTCATGCTCTGATACCACATTTGTCACATCCGGGTTTACCCCCTAGACGTAACCGGCATCGTCGTCCTCTTTGACGATAAACTAGCTTATTAGTTCACATCATTACATTCATAGGTCAAATTTAGTGGAAAATTGGAAACTTTTCATTACTTCTATTTGGACGTTTACATAGACATCTACATACAGATAACATATATATATCGAGTATACATGGACCCTTCGTATAGGAAGGTTACATAGCCTTGTACTTTTATTGCACACACACACACACACACACACACACACACACACACACACACACACACATATATATATATTTATATATATATATATATATATAACTTAGTAATTAAAGAATGTCTCATCTCATAACCATCTAACATGATTATCAATTTGGGATAGCCCATACATCAATGTAAAGAGATAGCCAAATATAGGCTTTATACAATCCGTACTCAAAAGAAAGGATATAGAATATAAGACTCTTAGAAATAAAATAACAACATAAGCTCGATATCGGCATCACCCTCGGAAAATTAGGAACTACCCTACTTGGATGATCAAAGGATCCAAGTCTTCTTCAAGTCTCCTAAAATAATTCAACGACCGAAACCTAAAATGTTGGGGAAAAAGAAGAAACAGGGTTAGTACACCACTCGTACTAAGTATGAGACCATATGCACACATTCTTGAAAAAAAATCTAACAAAAAGGGACATTTCTTAAAGTATGCATTTTTAGTTAAAAACGCTTATGCACATTCAACAAGACCATACCAATCAAGATTGCATATTCATTAAGTCATAGGCATGTTCATCACAATAACTATAACATCAAGTCTAGTCAAGTCAACAATTCATACCATATAAGTAGATACATACTCAACTAACTGTATCATTAAGTCATATAATAATAAGCATGAATAAGAATACATTTCATTATAAACAAAGCAAGACATGTACCCATGAACCCCTATACAGTTAACAAGTGCAATGACCAAGCAAAGACCCATAAGATCAAGTAACCCAACAAAAATCATGACTAACATCCTACTTAACATAACATAGCATTTAGATTGACATATCATCTTACCTTAACCATATAAACCAACACATATTCATAAGTGAACTAATCTACATATTGTATCGACAATGCACAAGTTTATCATATACATATCATATATCATTATAAGCATAATCATACAGAAGAACATCCTCCTAAGACTCCCCTCAAGGATAACTAGTGAAATGCTTAGGTAGAGTCACATACCCCTACATAGACTATGATAGACCCCTAAGGTTATCCTAGTTAGAGTTCAATCCTTTAATTCATTTTACCTTTTTGGGAACATCTTGCCCTACCGACATAGACCATATGAGCTAGTGTGGAATCCGGTGTCATAAAACCCTACATCGAAAGAAGGCGGGCTACTTGTCAAGGTAGTACCAAAATATAAAAACTAGCTACTACGTGGATCCAGTACCTAATATTCCTATGGGATCAACATAATTTAAAATCTAGGAGATATAGTTGGGCCCCTCTTTATTCTATATGCATTGAAGTCTCCAATATCAAGAGAACTTTAGTTATCCTACCTTCCCTATGTGGGAAGGGACACTCCCCACGCTTGTTCTTTCAGATATAATCTAGAGTCCTTTTTTGAAATGTCTTTAAGCCTTTAATTATCAATCACAGCTTAGTTTAGGTCCTAGGGTGTAACTCTTGTATAACATCATCATCATCATATCTTAATAAGAATTTCATGAGTATAAGTCTTTTCATTACAATTGATAAGGTGGGGTTAACACATTAGCATTTCATATCATGGTAAGACACATTGGTAAATTGTTCACCCTCCTTATAATATTTACATCTTAAGACGAAAACTCAAAATAAAAACCAAGACATTTCAATTCAACATCATACCACCCTATCAATCCTCATACAGGGCATACTCCAATATCATATCATGACTTAGTCATAATTAACCACAATTTGAAGTAAAGGATAGAGATCATAAGACTTACCAAGTCTTCTTCACAGTTCATCATCAAGGTCTTACCATAAACCCTCAATGAAACCTAATTTGGGTTTACATCATCATAAATCAATAATAAACATGATAACACGTCTAGGAGAATCACAAAATCACAATTCAATACTAGATCATAGCTTAAGACCAGATACTTAGGTCAATTCACTTCCTAACCTAGATAATCTTCTCAAGAACTAGCATGAAAGACTAAAATTCACTCTATTATGTTCATAATTAGTGTAAAACATCATTTAATAGAAATTCAACAAATAACCAAGTCAACTGAACCAATTTCAACCTAATTCATGTCAAAATCCAACCTAGGGTTAAGGGTTAAGGATCATCTTCTACAAACTACACAAAAGATATATCATAATTAAGTCAAAATACATGTTAATATATTCATATTATACAATAAAAACCATTAACAAACCAATTCATAACATAATTTCGAGATTGAGAAGAACCCACATGAAAACCCAACTTTTTAAAATACTTTGAAGGATTCCTTTGAGGAAAGAGATCTCAAAGGTGAATTAGATTCCATTCCTCAACATTTGATTAAGATTTAATGGTGAAATTGTCCCTTTAAAGCCCTTAAATCCCTCCCCTAGCTCGTCTTAAATGGTGTCTTCCAATAGAGAGAAAACGAAGAGAGAAGGAAGAGAGTTTGTTTTGAGAGCAGTAATTAGACTAATGAGGTTGGGGTCTTTATTTGGGGGGTTAATTAAGTTAGGGAAAATTACACGGCTAAGCAACCTTATACGATTTAGTTACTCATCATATCTATAGTTTGCTATAATTACCACTCGCCACTAACATCATACATTAAATACGTGGCTTGACTTCGAGTTTGTATCATTCGTCATGTTTGTATATGTATAACTCTGTAGGATATACAAATAAATATGTATACTATACATTTTCTTAACCTATATACATATACAATTAACCTCTCTCCGACTATCTGCCCTCTCTCGCTCACCTCTCTCCTCCCTCTCTGAATCTAGATCGCCTCTCTCCTTCCTCTCCTTATCTCGCTTGCCATTTATACAAATACATATGTATAATATACAACTATCTAACAAATATAAAAATATAATTCAAATTTCTCATATCTTTTCCCCCTCTCTCTCCTCTCTCCTCTCTCCTCTCACTTTTCTTTTCTGGTCTCGCTCGCCTCTCTCATCAATAAAACATGTTGCTACAAATTGTAATTATCAAACATAGTTCTGGAGAGAAATTCATTATTTTTAAGTGGTTCTATATGAAAGTTTCCCATTAAGTTAATTATGTTTCCCTAATCCCCTAACTAACTACCGAACCACTTAATTAATTAGCTAGGACTTAACATAAAACGTGCAGGAAAATGGACCCTCAAAGATGATACCCTGATCGACGGTCCGTCTGTGAGTCGACGATCAATGTGCCCTTCCGTGCTGCACATCCGTCGTTTTTGTCAGAGACTGTGCACGTGAGGGCCTCCAACAAAATGGCTAAGTGTTGGTCGACGGTTGGGATCGACGCCCCGTCAATCAACACACACCCCGTCTATTGCCCTTTCATGGGTGCACACTACCCAGGTAGTGTTGACATCAACCTGCAAGGGTCCTCCGCAAGGGCCCTATGTTGGTCCTTGAGGAGTCGTACCCGGACGTTTCGATCATGAATTAACTCAAGCACATATTAGCTACCATGCCACCAATTTTCATGGGTTTTAGACTCCTAAAAGCTAGTCAAATAGGCTTCAGCATGAAAGTACATCCTAAAACTAGTTTCCGGACGTCATAGGCGTTCTAGGACGTTTTGATTCCTAGACTTCCTAAATGACCTATATTCATTAAAATAGGTCTTAAAACAGTTTCTAGACCTCATAACACTTATGTTAGGCATTTAGATACGTCTTGTACATAGCCTATAATAGTAGTACTCCTTAAATGAAATACATCCTTTTCTTTCGCGGCCTAACACTACATCAATTGTTATGAATTAAACTTAGATAACACATACCTATAATGTTAGTAGTAACAATATATTTTAAGCATAAACCAGTAATATGGTTGTTGTCAAATCACGAAACCACACCCTAAAATTTAGGGTTAATCTCGGGTTGCAACTGGCGTACTTGACCTCTCAGAGGTCTTGTCAACCCCTTACACATCATTCATCGCAGGAACATAATGAAAAGTAGTGCGTAATTAAAACTTTTCACAAACATACTTCATAGTCTTTAAAAACTCTTTCATAGAAAGTCATAGGAAATACTAAGTCTCAATCTCATCAAACTTAATACATGAGAATAGTTGGGACACGGCTCATACACAATAGTAATATAAAAATACATATACTATTACAATACTTCAATGAGAAACATAAAAGACATCTATGCCCTCAAATCAAATGAGGACATACTTCAACTTCACTTGAATGATGCAATGATCCAAGTCTTGCTTCCCAAATGCTCCTCACCTACCAACAACTGTAGAGATAGATAAAAGCATGGATTAGTACAACTACATGTACTAAGTATGGAATAATGCATGAAAATCATGAAAACGGACATTTATTATAAATCTGCATCATTTCATTTAAAATCATACTATAATCACAAGAGCAACATTTAACAAATTAGAAACACATACAATAACATTTAATCAATTTAGTCCATTTTGAGCCAACTTAACAGTGAGCTCAACTCACTGTACAGTGAAGTTGTTCTACTTCTTCCTTAGGCACTTTATATCATGTAGTCATCCCACTAAATGCTATTCTAAGACTCACTTAAGAAACACAAAGAGAGACCGCCAATACAACCTCCCTAAGCATACCTAAATGACCCTAAAAACCACGTATAATAAGGCGTATACACAATTACAAGACATCAAACACACCAACATTGAGATAATAGGACATTCTCTTACCAAGGGCTATCAAAAGACTTACTTAAGTAAATCAAGAAAATAACGTGCATGATTGACCTCTTCAGGACTAACTAAATAATACTTAACACTTCCTAAGTTTATATCATGTACACATAATCGAACAATTTCCAAACTAGAGTCATTGTTAAGACTCATTCAGGCAAGATACGAAGTGACCATTCCTATGCCCATTCACACCTTAACTAGGAAACGCTTAACTACTCTCGGTAAGTACTTATTCATTTAACACACATAAAGGACATTCAAGTAATGGTCTTGGACAAGACCTAGGGACTCTAACTAACACCTTCAAAGCCTATTGTGCAATGTCATGATAGTGTCCCATACCACCACCTAAACTTCATAGAACTTCTCTAATGCTAGTAGGTATCCCATATGATGCGAATACGCATTAACCGATATAGACAATGATAGCAAAGCATTGAATCCAAAGTTCTAACCTACTCCGATGAGAGTGTTCAACTTGCAAATGGTAGAATTTAGACACATCCCATGTAGGCACATGGTTAAGGAATATGAAGGGAATGCTTTATAATATAGTCTCATTCTTTAAATAGAAATACTTCCCTTACCATACTCACTCTATGCTAGCCTTCTTTCTCATAGAGTAATTTACATTAAAGGTTCACATAAAGCGATTCCATATCATGTTCATAACCCAATCCCATTTACCCTACCAAAAAAAGGTCCACTAGGGCTACCTCACAATGGCGACAAAAAGCTCATCATGACTTTCCTAAGGATTAATATGATGTTGTTCCAGCAAATTAACCTTAAGTCTATCATTCCTTTACTTTGAAGGATACCATTACAACTTACAACTTCAACATTCATAACCTTACCACTCGGTTCAAGGTTTAACATAAACAACCCTCTTAACTTCATTTAAGGTCACATGTCATTCATACATACAAGACTAAGAGACTTTAACATCCTAAGTCAGGACATCACATATTCATATTAATACATACATCAATCAAGGTACACAAGTCAACCAAGATAAGGCACCACAAACTTCACTTTAACTCGTAATACCTGTCATTCTAAAAGCACATAGAAATAACTCTTATCATCTTCAAGTCATCCTATAAACTACTATATCATCATCAATGTAACCATTATAGACTCATATAGTCAAGTAGGAACAACCATGCATCAACCCTAAGACTACACAAATAAGCACATAGTCATAGTCTACATGATTTCCTAACATACATAGAAAGAGCAAGTACTTTCACATTACTTCAAATATAAATAGATATGATCATATATAATATAAATTATACAAATAATCATAATACTCCAAGTAGTTCATACAAGTCCATTATCATCATATTGCATGAAGTAACGCTGACAAGGCCACATCAATTGCAAGTAAAGCACATAACACCGCCACAATAAGTGGACCATACCAATCACATCATAATTAAAGTCTAATTGTCATAAAATAAATGAAATAGGGAAGCTTACCACCACTCCCTTCTCAATACTTCAAACTAAAGCCAAATCACCCAATTCAATATCACAAGACCATTACCCATATCCTTAACCAACATTTCAACATAATTGTAACAATATTCAGGAAACTAGGAAAAATTACTACATAATCATCAATCCAGTACAACCTAGATATTAATTTACTACAATTATTACATAAATCAATAGCCTATATTAAAATATATTAGAATTCATAAACATTAGATAAATATCAAGTAACCCATAACTTAGTAAAAAACTAGGGTTCATCCAATTCATGGGTTCATAAATTAATTTTGTTTAAAATCATCAATACAATAACAATTCAATCACCATTCAATGTTTAGAATCCATTAATGCAAGAACCCATGGAATAGATCAATAAATTGGACAATTCAACTTGAAAACATTAGAAAACATCTTTGGAAGTTGGGCTCCTTGATGAAGATGTCTAAAGGATCAAAATCCATACCTTGATGAATCTAATTATTCAATTTTAAGATGAATCTAATTATTCAATTGATGATGAATCTTCACTCAATTCGTCAATCCAAGCCCTTCGTTGAGTTTTGGCTCCAATGGAGTTCTAGAGAGATATCCAAGGGATTTGGGTTTTGATTTTTGAAGAATGAAATCTTCTTAGTGTTTTAGGATTATAAACACACTTAGAATACACAAAAGACCCTTAAGGAACTGAAAATTCCCTTATTTGGATGTGGGTTGAAATGAAAAGTTCACCCCTCTACTTACGATGAACTTGTGCAGGGAGACAGACCCATCAACGGTTGCCCATTGACGGTACGTCCCTTCACCAACGGACCATCTTCTTGGTTCGTGGTCCGGGAGTGAGACCTGTCTTGGGATTCATATCCCCCACACATAAGTGTCAACCGATGGAACCTCACCTACGGGGCATCGATTGACCCAATGGGCGTCGACTCCCTTTCGTAGGTGGGCTGTCTTGGACAATCTTGGGCACCATGAAGGGTCCTTCCTCAAGGACCCTTGGATGGTTCTTGGGGATGTTTTCCCGGATGTTCCCAATGCAAAAATTATATTATACAAGTTTAGAACCTCTCAGATGACTTTCATCCAAAGCGAACACGTAAAACTCGACAAAACATGGCTAGACACACAAGGTCATTTCAAGGCATCACTTTCGAAAGTCATGGACGTTCTTGGATGTTTGACCTCCAGACATCATGAAACTTGACACACTGACTATATGTACTATAATAAATCATTTTTAGTACTTATAACCCCATGAAACACAAATACACACATAAAACCACATATGAAACACATAGGTAACTTAGTCGTCGAACGTCTTAGTCGTTCCTTGACGTTTGACTTCCAATGTACCTAAACTATTAGATACATCGATATCATATTATATACCAATTTAGGACCTTATACCATCATTACAACCATTTTAGGCTCTATTTTACCTAAATCATTTGCGAGGTCTTACAATAGTCTAATGAATTTATATTATTGTTGTCTATATTGAAAGGTGCTTTCCTTGTTCTTCATTGGAAAACAGCCCAGCTGAAGCTGTGTATGTTAATCTTACAGATTCTTAAATTTAATATGTTTGTATATTTTTTTTGTTGATATGTATGCTACATTTTTGTATTCATTGATGCCAACTTCCTTCTCCTTTAGGTAGAATGATTGGATATTGAAGCGGATCATAACAAATATAATAATGTTTTACTCAATGTTTTTTTCCTGAATTATTGTTACTACAATATCTCTTTCAAATAGTGTATTTGGATTGTTTCTGTCTATCCAAATTATCGTGACCTAATCCACTGACGGTTTGTTACACACCGTTTGATCTAATGAAGCATTTGCAGTTATGCGTATATGTAGATTTCAAATTATTTATGTTCTTTAAGTATTGAGAAGAATTCTTCATATGGATTCCCCTCCATTATATTTGTTTATTTAATCACGATTTCCTCTAATAAATTGGCATCTTGTAGTACGAACATTCTATTGGCTAATTCATGGTCAGTATCATAGAAATATAGTTGAAAATATTGCGGTCTGTCATTGTTTGGAATTAGCGCAGGTAGATCATGATATATCTGACCTTGTGCCTTGAAACTGTATACTCCTTTCCGTGAAGATGCCAATTCTTTGCATAGCTTAACTCCAAACAATTTGAAAGCAAATATGCTACTATACACTCATATATTTTTCCCAAATAATTTAGCGTCTTCTGAACTAGCCACAAATAATTCATAAAGTCATCTGCTAATTCACTTGGTGCTAAATTGATATATCCCCATGAGCAACATAATGTTGGGAGTTCATATTCAAACCTCAAAGCATGACAATAGGTGAAATGTGTTTTTTTTTTCAATTTATGAGTTGATGTTTGTATGTAGTTTTCATGTGTAATCCCTACAACACAAAGCATAACAATATATAGTTGGAGAATGTTATTTTAGGTTGAATGTATATTTTTGGTATAATTTTAGTTGTCGAATATTTCATCCAATATACCTCCGTCAACATTATCATCACATATAGCTAGACGTTGCACTATTTTTTTCCGTTTCTTCACTTGTAATTCATGACCATGTCCATCTTCAATCTGATCAGTCAATGAAATTATTTTTTTCCCTTGTTTGAAATTCCTTCTCTACTTCTGTCTGGATTTTGCGTTTGACCTTGGTGCAAATATGGTGTGATGATTTTATAATTCTTAATATTTATTCGGCCTAATAGGTCAAATTTAGCATTAAAAGGACATTTTTCTAAGCATACCACTTGTTTTAGGAACCTTCTTCAAGTGAACTTCCCTGTTTTTTTTTAATTGTCCTGAAGGTACTTCTGTCCGGTTTGGAATTTGTGTTATTTGTGTATTACGAAGTTGACAATTTTATAATGTGTGCTAGTGTCGCAGGCAGTTAACCATTTTACTTTTAAATGAATTAATAGGCCTATAATTTTGGTAGGTCCAAGAGGTTGTCAAGTTGTCATAATATATACGTAATGTGAAACTATGTATGTAAGACGATATGTTTAATATCATTTGATTAGTAATCGATTAAATCCTATATGAAATAACTGAAAGCATATTTCGATAAGGTTCTAACAGGGCCCTTAAAGAATACTATGACCATCTGTTTCATATGTCGACGCCTACAATTATCGGGTCTAACTACTAATTGCATTCTCTATCCCGCACAACCCAATGAGTTATAGTTTTTTATTAATGTCACAATCGGAATCTAGACCCCAGACGAGACTGGCGTTGTTGACCTCTCAGAGGTCGCAGACAAGCCTACATACGTCATTCTAACTTTTTCTAGGTTAAATTTTGCGGAAAATTTGAACTTTTTGTTTCTTAACATGCTTACAAAACATTCTACTACATACGTAATTGTTCACCATCAACCATCTAACATTAAGATCATCAAATGAAAGAAATCGTTTACCATAACAATAAAAATGTATTTTCCAAAATGGCACCAATACAATGTCTGAACAAACACGGGAAAGAAACGCTACTGGAACATACTCCACTAGCTCAATCCTACAACAAAGCTAGAATGCAAATAGTCAAGCATCTTCGAAAGCATGAGGGCCTACCAAGTCCGGATGAATGCTCGACGTCTAGATAACTGCAGCGTGAGACAGAGAGAGACATGATTCAAAGATATTCAACCTCAAATTCTAGTATTCAACAAGAATGATTTGAAATAAAACCTCACCACACAAGTCATTTGATCGTGTAGCTCTAGCGTCCACCTGTGCCTGCAACTAAAAGTTTAGAGTTGTATAGGGTTAGTACACACTTTTACTAAGTATGGGTATATGTAAGAACACACCAAGGACATGCATGAGTAAGATTAGCTCTTTCCAAACAACATAATTATAGAAGGTCAAGTTAGTGGACTTGCCAAATTTAGATTAGGAATGTGAGTGAGCTTTCCAAATTTGAATTAGGAAAGTTGATGAGCTTTCTAAATTTGGATTAGGAAAGTTATTCCATGATAGTAAAATGCATCATCATACTTAACGTTTTGCACATAGCACATATCATAATTCCTATAACACATAATGTTGTTCATATCATTCATTCGTATGCCATGAGACCGTGGAATCATAGACATTACATTAACACTTCCCAAAAATGAGGGCTTAACATATGGGACCTCAAGTAGGGAGTCTGCTTTAGCAAACACAGAGTACACTTTGTTCATTCATACGTACTTCATTTCATTTCATTTATGGTCCAGTGTAAACACCAGCTATACCTAGGATGCACTTTAATACTTTTATCGGGTTCGTTGTGCAAAGACCAAGAATGACCTAATGTCATTACTTGAATCTAACTCACTTCGTTGATTATCCTATCCTAACACCTTTGGTATCATAGATCGTGTGAGAATCATAGATCATGTGAGCATCATTATATCTAGTGACATGAAACCCCACAACGGAAAAAGGTGGAATCACTGACCAAAGTTACCCAAAAAATGCTAGCGTACATGGGAATTGAACACCGCAAGATCCCTATAATGGAAGTATAGGTTCGAAGACTATGATATATAAGGAGACCCATACCCGGCATGCCGGACGGTCTCATCTCATGAGAAATACGTGAACCTCCGCCCTTCCCGAATGAAGGCATCACCGCTCATAGCTAATCTATCGGTGCTCAGTATAAAGTTCCATTACATTCAACTCATACGTCCTGGAAGCTGGCTTCTAGTATGAGGAAATCATATCTCAATAGACGATTTCTCATCTCATCATTAGTATTAAGTATGTTAATATCAATACTTTCATTGGAGTTTTTATAGAGACTGATCTCTTCATCAACTTTACACTCTCATAGGTGAGTACGTTTTGGTAACATTGACTTAGGCTCATTTGAGATTGCTATCATCTTTTACATTAGCCTAATATCATGTTGTCACCACATTCACTATCATTAGCACATTTACTCTTCATAGTTACTCAAACCTTTTTACGTGAATGTTCATTTCATCATATGCCAATGCACTCGGCCATTTGGTGTGTTTCACACTGTTACTTAACCCTTCTAGGGTTTCATCATTTCATTGATCATTTCATCATTTCTTTGTTCATTTCATCATTTAATTGTTCATTTCATCATATGTCAATGCACTTAGCCATTTAGTGTATTTTACACTTGTACTTGACCCTTATAGGGTTTATCATTTCATTACATATATCTTAGGTTCACTTACTTTTAAATGTATGCTAGACTTATCGGTCTATATATTCAAGCCATTAGGCTTCATTCATAGTTTGTTTAAGTGAATCATATCTTCCTAAGGTTATGTAGTACAAGACTTATGCATCTTGTATGTATGCCAAGATTTCGATTTTGATCTAAGTATGAAACATTATTCTTGAACATTCAATTCACGTATGACTAATGTATCAATACAAAATTTGGGCAAGGGAACCCGGTTTTCAATCTCTTGAACAACGCTAAACATTTTTTTATTCATTTTGGTTTGATCCATACGGCTTGAGGACCCAAGTTCGAGCCTCAAGGCCTTCATTTTATTTTTCCCTTAATTTCTCTCTTCATTTTTCTCGTAATGGAACTAAGACGATGTAGGATTAAACCCCCATAACCTCATTTAATTTTTATTTCATTGCCTTTCAATTTCTTTTTTTTGGTCGAGGGGTTATGGGTTCGAACCACCACATCCCCTTTTTAATTTCTTTTAATTTTTCTACTTAAATTTGCCTAGGAGGTCGGGGGTTCGATTCCCACGCCTCACATCTCTTTTCATTCATTTCCTTTAACTCTCCTTCACTGCCAAGAAGTCGTGGGTTCGATTCCCACGCCTCACATTTATCTTCTTTCATTTTCTTTACTCTCCTTCACTGCCTAGAGGTCGTGGGTTCGAATCCCACGCCTCACATTTTATTTAATTTGTTTCCCTTTACTCTTCCTTAAATCTGATTGAGAGGTGGTGGGTTCGAATTCCACTCCTCTCATTTCTTATTTTTTTTCTTTTAAGTTACATTGTCCAGCCATTCCCATGGTTCGAATCCCCTTCACTACATTTCTTTTAACTTCTTTATTTTCATGGTTTTTAACATGGACAGGTCACGGGTTCAATCCTCCATGACCTCACTTGTTTTGATTCTGTTTTTTCAACATTTTGAACCCTCTTTGCTGAACGAAATTCATCAGTAGAAGCTGGAAATTTTCTTTTAACTTTTAAGCATCCTTTCATCAAGTTACACCTTTGTTCTTAAGGGAATTTTGTAGTGCATTTAGAACGTTTTAGGTGCATTTTCATGGATACGTTTAGCCAAGAGATTATCCCTCAAATCATACACATTTCAACTCATATGAGCATCACATTTACACCAACATGTGTACATGAAATATAAAGAACTATCATGCCATTTCAAGTCCTAAACCATGAACAATAGCCACAACAACACATACATACACACGTAGTTACATTTTCGAAACATCAACATAAGTCACATAATTCAAAACATACATATAAACACAAAATCATCACGAAAACACGTTTCAAGTATTCTACTAGCAAACATAACCAACCTATGATTCAATGGGAGCGAGTGACAGGGATATGCAACGGGGAACCATTCTAGTTTTCGGAATGAATATTCTGAACCTTAAGGGGTCTCTTGGGAAAGGGAGCGAGAGACAAGAGAACCCATACCTTTTTGATGTTCAAACCTCAACTTTCTGACCAAATAACCCCTCCAAACACACGTCTTAATCCAAGAGCTTCATCACAAACTTGACGGAAAAACCCTCTCTTTGGCTAACATATTTGATTAGTTGTTTGTCTATAATTTTAGTTGTGAGTTCTTCAATTGTGAAGAACCTTACTTTACCTAGTGTTTTTGTACGTTATTTGGTAGAGAAAAACATGAGTAAGAGTGATATAGACATGAGAGAGAGAGAGATGAACGTGGGAGAGAAGAGTTTTCTTAGGCTTAGGAGTCTAGTTTAGGACTTAGTCAAATAAGGTTTTATTTAATTATTAAAAATATGATTTCCTTTTATTTTAGATCAGCTAATAAATAATAAATATAAATTAATTACATTAATTTAACAACTTAAATAAAAAACAGTTTAATTCATTGCTTCCACATAGGTTCGAACCCAGGTGGAGCAAGACTTAACTTCAAGAGCCCAATTTTGGCCCTCTCCCCCCAAAATGCCCCTCCAACTTACTAATTAATTAATTAATTAATTATATATTTAGGGTAATTACGATACTACCCTTAGCCTGGAAAAAGACCATTTTACCCCTATACCCTCAAAACCTAAGATTTTCTCTTTTGAAGTCCGGTAAAGGATCCTTTGAGTAAATCTTCGTATTCGAGAGACCTAAATGGCTGGACCTAACCTTTTCTAGCTCAACTAGTCCCCAAGTTAGATGGCTTGGATATACCAAGGGTTTCGAGGTCTGGATCTACACACATCAATCCGTGTGAACCCGAACTAATTGTTGGCATTCTAGACACATTAATAATTTCTTATCTTATCAATTTTTAGGGTTGTTACATTATCCCCCCTTAGGAACATTCGTCGCCGAATGACACTACTTTTTACGAAAAATAAGTAAGTCATCTATATAACTTATGCATACATAGGTAATTCAATACTCACCATTGGTGAATATCTATTTCACATATTAACATGATGGTGCACATCCTTGAAACCTACTAGTAGCTTCAAATTAATAGACTAAGGAACTCTTTCCTAAACTAGTCTCATCAAATCATACAACATAAGTAAACATGTAAGTCATACAAATCAACAACCAACATGATGACTCAAACATATTAACCTTATACTAGTGCATAAACACCATACACAATCAAATACCTGAAGGAATAATTAAGGTTACTCACCCAAGACTTCACCATAGGTTCCTTCCCTTGCACCCCTAGACTTGAGTGCGAAGAATCATTGCCTCTTTGGAGGCTCTTAACTTAGATCATTAGACTGAACTCTCTCGCTCCCTTGTTCTTGGCTTCTCCTAATCGGACAATCCTTCACCATGTGACCCAGTTTGCCACAACTATAACAAGCATTAGTGCCCATCATACACTCTCCTCCATGTAGTTTGCACATTTCCTACAAGGTGGTCTCTCCTGAGGTGTATTTACTTCATTGTTTCTCTTAACTATGGACTCGGAATTCCTATCATGGCGACCCTTGGATGAACATGAATCCCTTTGGTGTGAGAGTCCCTTCTTAAACCTGGGCTTATCCGTGATTTCAGTACTACTCTTCCTTGAAAAATTCTTCTCAGCTTGCCTTGACCTCTTCCCTGCCCTAGTGTGCTTCCTCTTCCTTCTTTCCTCCACTTGTTGGACATGGACCATAAGCCTATCAAGGTCCATGCTGTCATGCAGCATCGCTGTCCTACACTCCTCCTCGAGATCCTCAGCAATCCCTATCAAGAATCTACTCATCTAGTCTCTATTTTTAGACACAAGAGAAGTGGCATACCTGGATAATTTCACAAACATCAGGGAATACAACCTGACTGTCATTGATCCCTGTTTAAGGTTGATAAACTCCTCAACCTTGGCCTCTCTCCTCTACTAGGGGAAAAATATCTCTAGGAAGGTTGTCTTTAACACCTCCCACGTGACCGGAACTCCGCCCAAAGCACAGCTATCCTGCCACATCTTGCACCAAATCTGTGCAACATCCTTGAGCTGATAGGAAGCCAGCTCAACCTTCTCAAGTATTTGTGGCCCCCATGGAAAAAAATCTTGTGTAACTCATCCATGAATTCCTGGGGATCCTCTGAAGTCTTGGACCCTATGAAAATTTGAGGATTCATCCTTGTAAAGTCTTGTATACTGTCAGCCATGCTACGTACCGGTGGCTTCTCCCTTTGAACATACTGTCGGTTGACCTGGGCAGTCATTGACTGAGCTTGCATGGTTATGGCATGTTCCATCTGGGCCAGATATGCCCTCACCTCATCATCAGTCAACCCATCAGGGTTAACTGGCATGGCTACTCCTTCGGCTGGAGCCTTGGGTGGAACTTATTGTCCCCAGCAGCAGCTACTCCTCTCCTCTGACCAATAGCTCTCCTAGTGTTCATTCTCTGTAAAAATAAAAGATTTGATGTTAGACACGCTCATAATACCAAGAATTCAAAGATTAGGAAAGGAAAGATAAGATCAGAAGAAGGGAAATTTTCGTGCGCATCATGTAGTCTCTAATCTAGGATATTGGTGCACTTCACTACCATGAATTAGAAACTACTCAATATTGTTGATGTGAACTTATTATTGGTGTAATTTAACCTAGGTCTCTGATACCAACTTTTTCACGACTGAAATCTAGACCCCAGACGAGGCTGGCGTCGTTGACCTCTCAGAGGTCGCACACAAGCCTACATACGTCATCCTTACTTCATCTAGGTTAATTTTAGCAGAAAATTTGAAACTTTTTCTTTCTTAACATGCTTAGTAAACATTCTACTACATTTATAATTGTTCACCATCAACCATCTAATATTAAGATCATCAAATAAAGAAACAGTTTATTATAACGATAAAAAAATACTTGCCAAAATGGAACCAATACAATGTCTGAAAAAAACTGGAAATAAACTCTTGTGGAAAATAATCCACTAGCTCAATCCTACAACTAATCTAGAATATAAATGGGCAAGCATCTTCGAAAGAATGAGGGCCTACCAAGTCCGGATAAATGGTCAACATCTGGATAAATACAGCGTTGATCCTGTAGATCTAGCGTCCACCTGCACCTGCACCTATAAGTTTAGAGTTGTATAGGGTTAGTACACACTTGAACTAAGTATTGGTATATGCAAGAATACACCAAGGACATGCATGAGTAAGATTATCTCTTTCTTATCAACATTATTATAGAAGGTCAAGTCAGTGGACTTGCCAAATTTAGAGTAGGAAAGTGAGTGATCTTTCCAAATTTGAATTAGGAAAGTTTATGAGCTTTCCAAATATGGATTAGGAAAGTTATGCCATGAGAGTAACATGCGTCAACATACTTAACCTTTTGCACACAACACACAATAGCGTACACATAACACATATCATAATTCCTATAACACATAACGTTTTTCATATCATTCATTCGTAAGACATGAGACCTTGGAATCATGGACTTGACATTAAGACTTCCAAAAACCTCCGCCCTTCCTGAAATAAGGCATCACTGCTCATAGCTAGTCTATCGGTGCTCAGCATAAAATTCCATTTCATTCATCTTTGACGTCATGGAAGTTGGCTTCTAGTATGAGGACATAATAGCTCAATAGATAATTTCTCATCTCATTATTAGTATTAAGTGTGTTAATCTCAATACTTTCATTAGACTTTTCGTAGAGGTCGATCTCTTCATTAACTTTACACTCTCATAGATGAGTACGTTTTGGTAACATTTAGTTAGGCTAATTTGAGATTGCTCTCATATTTTACATTAGCCTCAAATCATTTTGTCACCACATTCATTATCATTAGCACATTTTGTCTTTATAGTTACTCACCCCTTTTTAGGTGAATGTTCATTTCATCAAATGCCAATGCACTTGGCCATTTGGTGTGTTTCTCACTCATACTTAACCTTTCTAGGGTTTCATTGTTCATTTCATCATTTAATCATTTTATTTTTCATTTTATCATATGCCAATACACTTGGACATTTAGTGTATTTTACACTCGTACTTGACCTTTCTAGGGTTTCGTCATTTCATTACATACATCTTAGATTCACGTACTTTTAAACGTATGCTGTACTTATGGGTATATACATAAAAGCCATGAGGCTTCATTCATAGTTCGTTTAAGTGACTCATATCTTCCTAATATTATTTAGTACAAGACTTATGCATCTTGTAGGTATGCCAAGATCTCGATTTCTATCAAAGTAGGCAGCATTATTCTTGAACATTTAATTCATGTATGACTTATGTATCAATACGGAATTTGGGAAAGAGAACCCGGTTTTCAAATATCTTGAACAACGCTTACATTGTTTTTATTCATTTTGGTTTGATCCATACCGCTTGGGGACCTAAGTTCGAGCCCCAATGCCTTCATTTTATTTTTCTCTTAATTTCTCTCTTCATTTTTCTCTTAATAGAACTAAGAGGATGTGGGATCGAACCCCTACAACCTCATTTACTTTTTATTTTCATTTCCTTTAAATTTCTCTCCTTTGGCTGAGGTGTTGTGGTTCGAACCCCCACATCCCCTCTTTAATTTCTTTTAATTTTTCTCCTTAAATCTGCCTAGGAGGTCGTGTGTTCGATTCCCATGTCTGAAATCTCTTTTCTTTCATTTCCTTTGACTCTCCTTCACTGCCTAGAGATCGTGGGTTCAATTCCCACGCCTCCAATTTGTTTTCTTTCAATTTCCTTACTCTCTTTCGCTACCTAGAGGTCGTGGGTTCGATTCCCACTCCTCACATTTTATTTTATTTTATTTTTCTTTTGCTCTTCCTTAAAATGTGATTGAGTGGTGGTGGGTTCGAACCCAAGTTCGAATCCCCTTCACCACATTTCCTTTTACTTATTTATTTTCATGGTTTTTAACATGGTGAGGTCACGGTTTGAATCTTCCATGACCTCACTTGTTTTAATTCATTTTTTAAAACATTTTTAACCCTATTTGCTAACCGAAATTCATCACTAGAAGCTGGAAATTTTCTTTTAATTTTTCCGCATCCTTTCATCAAGTTACACCTTAGTTCTTAGGGGAATTTCGTAGTGCATTTAGAACGTTTTAGGTGTGTTTTCATGGATTCGTTTATCCAAGATATTATCCCTCAAATAAGCCACATTTAAAGTCATATGAACATCACATTTACATCAACATGTGTACATGAAATATAAAGAACTATCATGCCATTTCAAGTCTTAGACCATGAACAATAGCCACGGCAACACACACATACACACGTAGTTACATTTTCGGAAAAATCAATGATGTATTATGGTTTCACGGTACTTTTAATGCTCTTTACTTAAGTTTACTGTGTTCCCAAAAGCCTTTTTGTATTGATTTTTATGTAAGTTTCTGCTTATTTAAATGAATTCTGTCCAAAGATGAACGCGGATGTTTTTGAGCGAGAAATGTAGAAGAGACCACCTACGGAGCTTATGACAGTCTGTCAAGTCTGTGACGGTCTGTAAGTGGCATCGTAGTGAGGAGATAAGCTACTGAAGGAAGATGAGGAAGTCTAATCTAGTGTGGGATTACGGAAGTCCATGACGGACCATCATAGTCCGTCCTGCTGCTTTGTCCGTCCTGCTGCTTTGTCGTAATGATCAGAGAGAAGTCCCAGTACCCAAATTCCAAGAAGTTAAAGTATTATGGAACGAAAACCCTCGACAGACAGTCGTGCTTGGAATGGTCCGTCATACCTTTTCGTTGAGGGTAATGAAGAAAGCAGCAGTAGAATTTGTGAAGTATGGGATGAAGGAGGCCATGACGTCCCGTCGTGACAAGGACGGTCCGTCACGAGGTCCGTCGACTCAGACGCGTTTGGACAAGATTTTTAGTAATTTTAATCCTTTATTTATTAGGTTTTTGATTTTATATAAATAGTTCGAAAAACCTCGTTTTTGGGGTTAGACGGGGAGACTTTTGGTTAGACTTTTTGTAAGACTTTTCGATAATCTTTAGTTCTCTTGTTCAAGTATTGAAGGATTAATTTCAGTAATTGATACACTTCTTCTGGAATCGATTGTTGGTGCTTTCTTTTATTAATCAAGTGAATTTTTGGATTTTATTCTTTCTCATTAAAGTAAGTGCATGAATTCTTATATTAATTATATGAATAGTGTGATTATGACCATGGGTAACTAAACTCCATAACTACGATTGTGGGAACCATCGGTGAATAATGAGGTAAAATCTAACTAAACTAGCAATTCTAGAACAGTGTCTTGCATGTATTGATAATTCTTTCGTTTAGAAGTCTTTTTAACGGATGGCCAACGTTAGAACTCGCCTTAATGCTACTTGCAGACCAAGGAGGTAGATAATAGGAAACAAATTATCAACATAGATTTAGTGTAGACTATCTAATAGGCTAGGATCGGTTTGTACAAGGTAATAACTTAGTCAAATATCGAATACAATGCTTAATATGAAGTAAAGATAAGGGTTAGTATAGCAAAACACGTAGCCGGGCAAAGGTGCAAACTGAAATTTTCTAGATGCCGGACCAAGAAATTAGAGATACATAACTTATCACTTAACATGAAAGAAACTAGAAAAGAATTGTTATAGTTAGAATTATCAAGTTAGGAACCGATGGGGAACACTTAAGCCCTAGTTACTTTTATTGATTGATTAATCTTGGAGATTTGAATATGTTAGTTGTTTACATTAATTTAGTTAATTCTTTTCATTAATTGATAAATAAAACCCCCATTTTCTGTGTTTTGTTTTCTAAGGAAATAGTTGACTAAATAACACTAATAATAGAATAAAGTTAAGTTTGAACTATTTTCCTCGTGGGATCGACCCCAACCTCATTAGTTGGGTTCTTTGCTAGATACGACCGCTTTAATTCTTATTTGAGAAGTAAGTTTCAGCGTATCAAATTTTGGCGCCGCTGCCGGGGAAAGTCGCTTTTAGATTAACTTAAACTTATTACTAAAGTTTAGTCAATATTTTCTTAGTTTTACTTTTCTGTTGTTTTTTATTCTTGCAGAACTAACTTCTTTGTATGCCAAATACACGGAGAGGAAGAGAACCCTTGTTTTCTTACAACCACGAATTAGAGTGTACACTACGCATTATGAATCGAAACTTGGGTATTAACGATGATGATCCAAGTAGAACATCCCACATCCAATTGATGCTTATGCTTAGTTATTACACGATGATCTTGGTGAAAATAAACAAAGGGGACAAATTCCCGCACCACGTCCTCAAGATTACTATAGAGGTTATGATAATATTGCTGACTCAGATGGAACACTTGTATTGCCCCGTCTACCACAAGGCCACACCTTTGTGGTAACTTGTAGTCTGATGCAAATGCTCAATGCTAGAGGTTTGTTTTCTGGGCTACCTTCTGAAGACCCACATGCCCATATAGCTAGGGTAAAGGTAGTGTGTAAAAGCTGTGTAGGGAGGCCTGATTTGATTTGGATGTAATAGGTCTAAGAGTATTTCCTCTCTCATTGATGGGAGAGGCTTCTATTTGGTTCACTGAGCTCCCTTATAACTCAATTTTCACTTGAAACCAACTAAGGGACGTTTTCTTAGCATGTTACTACCCGGTCTCCAAGAAAGTATATCACAAAGACAGAGTGAACAACTTTGTGGCACTACCAAGATAGTCAGTTAGCAGTTCTTGGGATAGATTCACTTCATTTTTGAGAAGTGTCCCCAATCACAGCATAGATGATGAGTCACTAAAGGAATACTTCTATCGGGGACAGAATGATAATAATAAAGCGATATTGGATACTATTGCGGGTGGTTCTTATGGGGAGTGTCCTAATACTAAGATTGTCGAAAAGTTAGAGAAAATCTCCCGGAATAATAAAGCTTGGAGTAATAGGAAGTCAGATACTTGAAGAAACACCTTCTCAGTGCAATCCACACAAAACCCAACGACATATGAGATTCGTGAAGAGATAGCTCAGATGAGAACTTAGCTTGGGTTAGTATTAGAACATATCACTGGGGGTGCAGAAAAGATAAATGCAGTGAACTACTTGTCTAAACCACCATCACCAAATGATGAATATTATTATGTGGAGGATTCCTATGCAGTAAACGAGCAGACGGGGTTTCCGACCGAATGCCCAAGGCTCGAATCTGGAGAATTGGCATCAAGGTCAAGGAAACCAAGGTCGAAACTATGGTAACTATAACCATGAGGGTAATTATGTCGGAGATCAAAATTACAATCGCGACAACAACTTCAACAAGGGTAACTATGGTAACAAAAATGATAGGAATGGGCCCTATGTTCCTCCTCAAAATCGTGAAGTTGCTTCTAGGGATTGTGGAGGTAGTATGGCGCGAGTTGAGGATATGTTGCACAAGATGATGAGAAGGTTCAATGCTAGTGATGAGCACATTAAATAGTTAAGGAGTGATTTAGCGGGTATTGGGCAGAAAGGCGATACACATGCAATATCGATTAAGCAGCTTGAGTTGCAAATGGCCCAATTATTTGCGACTATGAACACACGACAACCGGGCACTCTTTCTAGCAAAACAGTCCAAAATTCGAAAAATGATGGCCACTGTATGGAAATCACTACTAGGGGTGGTAACTAAACCATTGACCCACATATGCTGTCTAATGAGGAAAAGGTGATAAAAGATAATGCTAAAGTGGTAAAGGTTAGTGGTGAAGTAGAAGATAACACTGTAATAGATGTTGATGCGCCTAAAAAGGTAACTCCCATGCCTACACCGCCACCACCCTTTCCTCAAAGATTACTGAAAAACACCGAGGATAATAAATATCAGAGTTTTACAACAATGTTGAAGCAACTTTCTATCAATGTCCCTTTGGTAGAAGCTCTGGAACAAATGCCCGATTATGCCAAGTTTATGAAAGATCTTGTTACATAGAAAAGGTCGGTCACTTTTGAGGATGATGATAGAATGCAGCATTGTAGTGATATTGCTACAAGATCTCTAGTACAAAAGAAAAAAGATCCGGGTGCATTCACCATTCCTTTTATAATCGGGTTATTACATTTTGTGAAAGCATTATGTGATCTGGGGGCAAGCATAAATCTCATGCCCCTCTCGATTTTCAATAAGTTGGGTTTAGATGATCCAAAGCTCGCTGCAATGCGGCTAATGATGGCCGATCAAACAGTAAAACGGCCGATAGGCATACTCCACGATGTGCAAGTAAAAGTGGAGTCATTCATATTTCCGGCAGATTTTGTTATTCTTGATTGTGAAGTCGATTTTGAAGAGCCTATTATTCTTGTGAATCCATTCTGTGCTACGGGTAGAGCCTTAGTTGATATGGAAAAGAGGCAGATGAAATTTTGGTTGAACAATGAAGAAGTGACCTTCAACATTAGTAGGTCCATGAGGCAAAGAGGTGAGCTCCAATCTGTATCTTCTATATCCTACAAAAAAAAAGATGAAGAAGTATCATGACCTAAAAATTGAAAAACGAGAGTTTATAGTTGGGGATTTTGTGCTTTTATACAATTCTAGGTTGCGCTTGTTGCCGGGCAAGCTCATGTCCAAATGGACTGGCCCTTACTTGATTACCCAACTATTCCTTCATGGAGTAGTTGAGTTGGAAACCAAGGAGGGTGTGTGTTTTAAGGTGAATGAAAAACGAATAAAAATCTATTTCGGGCATGCTGAATTTGCGAATGAAGTGATCGAGGCATACCATCTTGATGAAGTCTGAGTAATCAAATGTCCTCAGTCGTTCCGCGACGTTAAATCAGGCGTTGGTTGGGAGGCAACCCAATACGTATCCTCTAACCCAACTATAGTTTTTCTTTTTAGTAATGGTAGCATTTTCTACTAATGGGTTTTAAATTTGGAGGTAGCACATCACAAGGAAATTCTGCAGAAAATCACTCCGCAACATTCACTGACGGATATATCGACGGACCGTCATGCTTGCGATGGACTGTCGCATGAATCCGTCGTGCCAGGTACGTTTTTCATTTATTTTTAAAATTAAGGCACCCGCGACGGAACCCGTGATGAGCTGTCGCATCTGCGACGGACCATTGTCGGGGACTCATTGCGTCATTTCCCAGCATCCCGACCCCGACCCGACTGGGGAATTTTAAAAGTTTTCAACCTTTTAAACCCCCCACCCCTTCATTTAAACCGTTTCTTTCCCTCTTTCTCCCATTTCCTCCCTTTCAAACTTCCTGCCTTTCTCATCATCTGCTCTATCAACTGATCCACATCACTTCTCCAAATCCCCAAATCCCAAAATCTCTTTTCTACTGGTCGGAGTGTTGTGCTGTGGTTCTTCTATTGATAGTTCAGTGCCTCAGTTGCTTATTTTTCTCCTCTTCTCAGGTTTGTGTCTCTGATCTCTACCCATTTACACTGCATTTTTGTTTTTCAATTATTATTGGCCTATTTCTTTTTGGTGGGTCTTTGCTTTTTGATCCAATTTTGTCTGACCTAGGTTGAAGTTCCTCAAATTGCCTTGTTAAAACTCGAGAAATTGGTGTTTTAGCATTGCTAGTTTTCTAGGTATTTGGGTTAGAAACATGTAGGTTAATATCAAGTATTCTGTTTGAGTCACAAGGGATAATTGTGGCATCTTAGTTCTGTCACTGAATGACACAACGAGACCTCGAAGACGGACCGTTGTACCCACGACGGACCATCATAGGATCTTCCCAACACCCCACTATTCGTTTTCTCAAAGTGTCCACTAACGAACATATGCGACGGATTGTCTTTCCCACGACGGTCTGTCCTACACAATAGTTATGGTTGTCAGAGACCCTATTCCTGAGGATCTCCAACTTTTTCTAAGTTTCCTCATACGGACATCTACGACGGACCGTCGTACCCACGACTGTCCGTTCTGCACAACTGTCATAGTTGTCAGAGTACGCTGTCCTAAGGGTCTCCATTTTTTTCTAAGTGTCCACTAACAGACATATATGACGGACCGTCGTACCCTCGATGGTCCGTCCTGCACAACCATCATGACGATCAGAGACCCTTCTCCTAAGGGTCTCCAACTTTTTCTAAGTGTCCTCTGACGGACATCTACGACGGACCGTCGTACACATGACGGTCCGTCCTGCACAACCTTCATGCTTGTCAGATACCCTTGACCTAAGGGTCTCCATTTTTTTCTAAATGTCCACTAACGGACATATACGACGAACCATCATACCCTCGACGGTTCGTCCTTCACAACCGTCATGACGGTCAGAGACCCCTCTCTTATGGGTCTCCATACTTTTTCTAAGTGCCCCATGACAGACATCGACGACGGACCGCCATTATCACGACGGTTTGTCCTGCTTATGCGTCATAACTGTAAGAGACTTTCCTTTTGAGAGTCTCCAAAAATACATTGTTGAAGTAAGACATGACGGACCCCATGACGATCCGTCATACTCACGACGGGCCGTCACCTGGTCCGTCGTGTTTCACATCTACTACAGAGATGTCATCACAGCTTTGCTTTTATGTATATTTTGTATCGTTTTTTATTGTCTTGTTTGATCCTTCTAGTACTAATAATTATTCTTTAAAGGTACTATCTCTAATGGAACTTAAACAAGATCGAGTTTACACACGTGGGCGTTCAAAGATCGAGTTACTTTTATTGATTGATTAAGCTCCGAGATTTGAATATGTTAGTTGTTTACTTTAATTTAGTTAATTCTTTTCATTAATTTATAAATAAAACCCCACTTTTCTGCGTTTTGTTTTCTAAGGAAATAGTTGACTAAATAATAGTAAAAACAGAATAAAGTTAAGTTTGAACTATTTTCCTCGTGGGATCGACCCCAACCTCATTAGTTGGGTTCTTTACTTGATACGACCGCTTTACTTCTTATTTGAGAATTAAGTTTGAGCGTATCAATCAACATAAGTCACATAATTTCAAACAAACATATAAACACATAATTATCACGAATACACGTTTCATCCCTAGTTTTTTACTAGCAAATATAACCAACCTATGATTCAATGGAAGCTAGTGACAAAGATATGCAACGGGGAACAATCCTAGTTTTCGGAATGAATATTCTGAACCTTAAAGGGTATCTTTGGAAAGGGACAAAGAGAGAAGATAACACATACTCTTTTGACGTTCAAACCTCGACTTGCTTCCAAAAGAACCCCTCCAAACACACATCCAAATCCAAGAGGTTCAACACCAACTTGACGGAAAAACCCTCTCTGTATCTAACGTGTTTGATTAGTTGTTTGTTTATAATTTTCGTTGTGGGTTCTTCAAGTGTGAAGAACTTTAGTTTACCTACGATTTTTGTACGTTATTTTGCAGAGAAAAACGTGAGTGAGAGTGATAGAGACATGAGAGAGAGAGATGAGCGTGGGAGAGAAGAGTTTTCTTAGGCTTAGGAGTCTAGTTTAGAACTTAGTCAAATAAGGTTTTATTTGATTATTAAAAATATGATTTCCTTTTATTTTAAATCAGATAATAAATGATAAATATAAATTAATTACATTAATTTACTAACTTAAATTTAAAAAAAATTAATTCATTGCTTCCACCTAGGTTCGAACCCGGGCAGAGCAAAACTTCACTTCAAAAGCCCAATTTCGGACCTCTCTCCCCGAAATGCCCCTCAACCTTATTAATTAAATAATTAATTTTATATTTAGGTTTATTACGATACTACCCTTATCCTCGAAAAAGACAATTTTACCCCTAGACCCTCAAAACTTAAGATTTCCTTTTTTTAAGTTCGGTAAAGGCTCCTTCGACTAAATCTTCGTATTTGAGATCCCTACATGGTTGGACCCAACCTTTTCTAGCTCAAGTAACTCCCCAAGTTAATTGGCTTAGATGTAGCAATGATTTCGAGGTCTGGTTCTATGCGCATCAATCCGTGTGAACCCGGTCTAATCGTTGGCTTTCTAGACACATTATCTTATCCATTTGTGAGGTTTTTACAATTACATATTGTTAGGAAATGCTTTTGGTTGAAAGTTTATGTGTTTATTCTGTGATTGGACTATATGGGTAATCACCAACCTACACTACACCCTAAAATGTACGATACAATCACTGTTTTTCTACAACCATGGATGAAGGGGCTGCCCTGTGTGTATATTTGTTATTTACAAAGAATGAATAATATTTAAGCCATTATTGTGTGTATTATAGGTCCATGCTAATTTTACAGTTGGCGAATATTTTTAGCTAATTGAAGGTTACTTACCATGTTTATGATCCGATGTGTGATGTTGATGTGTTGTTGTGAACTCTCGCAGGTGTTCTTTTATGTGGAACCAAACAGAAGAGATTTAAAATTGATTTTTCAGACGCAGCAAGAGTATATGAATGTGTGAGCTGTTCTGAATATGTTGGTATTGGGTAGGGATTGATCAACGGTATGTGAGGCATACAATATTATGAAATATAATGAATAACCTGATGAATTTTTAAAGTTTTTGATTTTTTTTCTATGATGCTGGAGTACAATAGTGCTTCTAATATGTGTCTTGAAGCAGTTGCAATGATTGAAGAGGAAACTTTTCCAGTGGGTTGCAATTTTAAAACATATAGTTGTAATGTTCCAGAAAGTTGTGATGTTGAAGAGAAGGTGTGACTATTGACCGATTGCCGCTTATCTTGATGCGTCCTATAATTTTGTAATGTTTTTTAGGTGTTTCAAAAGTATAGTGGTTATGTTTTGAAGGACTCTAGATGTATACTTCAACGTTGTCCATATTGTACATCTACAATCGTAAAGTGGCCATTATTATAACAATTTATATTGAAAGTCAGGTAGTATGTAATGAAGTGATTTATGAGCGTATATTGGAAAGTCATGTTACCATAAGCCTTTTCAAATTTGTTTCAATTATTTACGGCTCGTTCAGATATTTTATATCTACGAAATATAATGTAATCAAAACCCATGTTGTAATTTGCTTTATCATGTATTCTACTCCCAGTTAATGTTGTTAGAAAACTACATTACTGCTTACATTTGACACACACATCTTTACTGAGCCAATAAGTTTAAGGATATTTTAAACTAATTGGAATAGGCCGATTAAGTAGTCCTAAATTTGTCATTTCAGTGAAAAATACTGGTAACATGGTTGAAGCAACTAATATATAAAGTATAGTAATACTTGAATATGACATGTATGTATAATCTGGAAATTAGTTATGTGTATTATCAATGATATTAAACTATAATTTAAGAATTGACATTAACAATAGTTTCTAAGTAATTGCATATGAAATATATCGTACTTGGTTAACAAATGGCTCTTTAATTTGAATTAGATAGTAAATTTAAATTATAAAATAGTTAAGTTGACTCAAACATTGTGTATGGATACAAAGCTTCACATTGTTTAGATACATATTTCAGAAAAAAAAATCTACTTTCTATTGGCTTTTTGCTTCATTTGTTTGATTTGGGCATCTACTTTTGTGTTTTTCTTGGCCCTCTTCCTGTACGTCGTTACTGATTTGAGTTCAGCATCCATGATAATTGGTGCTTCATCTACCACCTGATGTATTTCTTCAGCAATTAAGCTAAGTTGTGGGTTTGAGTCATTCATATCATCTCCTTTTGTGTTTTTCTTGGCCCTCTTCCTACACGTCCTTACTATTTTGACTTCGTCATCCATGATAATTGGCTCTTCATCTTCGACCTGATGTATTTCTGCAGCAATTAAACTACATCGGGGGTTTGAGTGATTCATATCAATTCTTACAAGGATGTTGATTTGCTTGTCTTTACTCAACACCAATTTGCGGTAGTAGTAACGTTCTTCCTTCTTCATAATATGTAAGAAATTGTATATGTTAGTAGGTAAGGTTGACATAACAGTACGTATTAGACTAAGTAATTATCTTCTAACATTCAGACAACTCTATACATTAATTTATACCTTTACTGAGTTTGATTCAATGTACTCTTGCACGTTGCAGCGTAATATATATTTAGCTGCTTCAAAAATAATTACTCTACCTCGTCTCACTCCATCGCAAACCTCAAGTCGTGAGTAATACCTTCAAAATAGAAGGTTGTAAATTTAATATAAGGTGTTTAGTAATTAGTAAATACGGAATCTCGTTAAAAATAGTATAACCTCATTTCATATTGAGTGTTCTAACTATTGCAATTATTATGAGCGGCAATATCTTCCGTAAATTTCACTTTTTGGTGGCACTTTTTGCTAGATGAGTACCATGACTCGTCTTTATTATGTTTGTCTTCAATTGTTGCTTTGAAATTGTACATACAATCCTGGAAATGAACAGTAAAAAAGATTTAAGAACATACATTGAACTTACAAATGAATTTATTTTACAGAGAGTTGAAATATCGGCTAGTATGTACCTCTGAATCAGCGAACAATCCATCTAGAAGGTTGGATGACAAAACTTCTATGGCTTTTCTCATTACCTTAGTAGGCGTTCTTGTAAGATCTTTTTTGTCGACCTTTATGATTTCACGCTTGTATTTGTGATGTCGTTAATTAACTGTATCACCGATTTAGACTGATGTTTATAAGTTTTATAGTATTTTCTATTTTTTGGTTATATTATTATTAAGTTTAGAGCAATCCTAATAGAGGGATTTGTCCTGTTAAAGCTATGTTCAATTTAAATTGACAGTTGTGATAGTTTTGTTAAATTAACAATGAATAATATATTAGTGAAGTATTTAATATACCATGTTCAAAGGTCGTTTGCTTTTTCAAATATTTGATTGAACAAAACAATGCTCAGGGGAATAGTAGAGATCCCAAATCGGCCTGTTATGACAAGATCATTTATGTTAATAGCAACAATAACTGTAGGCAGTGTATAGTTGACAAATTTATATAATAAACTGTCGATACCATTAAAGATTGATATTCTGACGTCACATAAGGCCAGTATAGCCTTGTTGAAGATTTTCGAGGAAGGCACCGTTATTTTCAGCAAAATCTCCCCAGAGAGTGACAGTTGTATGCTCCATGCTATATTAATTGTTCGAAGACAATAGTCAATAAATAATCTTATCTATATATAGACGGTAGAATATGCATTATTGCAACTTACAACTGATTTGTAACGACTATTTCCCATTTTTTGGAATTTAAATTTTGAATGAGGGGATTCACCAAAACTAAGACGTAAATCTAGTCTAGAAATAGATCACCCAAATTTGAGATTATAATCACAAAATGGAGACTGAAAATAACAGCTTAGCCGTGTGGATAGTTACCTAGAATAGCACCATTATGTAATTCATCAGCATGTCCCAATGATAAAAATCCATCAGAGAATTTGTGAATTGAAATTGTGTGCTCAGTGACCTCCATGATTGTATTGTCTGTAAAGGCCAACTCAACTTCTTTGTGAACTGAAGAGTAGTTTGGGTTGACGCGATCTAAGAGCCTTTTGGCACTTCAGTAACTCTTATTTGGCTTCAAGGAGTCTTTCAATATCTTTATATGGTTATTAATTAGTGTTCCTTGAATGTTGGTACCCTATTATAAAGCGGGGGAGGAATAGAAAAAGCTCATCAATCATGAAACATTGGTAAATAAGGTAATTAAAACTTTCAATGTTGTTACCTGTTCATTTACTAATATTATTGTTCGGAAAGTTCCTTCATGCCTTGAATTCTTGTAAGGTATCATTGAACCCCTTCGAATAACTAAGACCCGCATCACAAAATCAATAGAGTTTTCTGGTATATTAATAAATACACTATGTTTTGCTTGTTCCGTTTCAATCACCATTGGGTTGAATCTGGATGAATGTACGTACCTGGGTAAATGAGTGCAATAATGTTAACATTGGAAGTCAATGTGTATGGACACGGTTGATGAGGGCAACGTATGGTGATAGTATGCATCATTTGGCGGAAAACTCATGCAATTAAGACGTTAGCAGAAAGGTGTAATGTGAGAGAAAATGAAGGTAAGCACTAAAAGATATATCTTAACATATGTTAACACTAATAATAACTTGTAAATTTGTCATTCATAAGGTTTGGAGTTTCTCAAATATAGGTATTTTATAGTTGACAATGGTCGGAAATTATATATGTGCAGTCTAGGCGGTCGTATTGTTGCAGGAAGGGGGAGAAACTAAGTGAATGAATGGATTGTTATTGTAACAATTAGTCATTGTGGAATGTTTCATACATTGCGTGTTTCCAGAATGGCGTGAGACATTATGGGTGGTGAAGAATTCATGTGGCTGTAAATTCAAAGTATTAACGGGATAACATAGAAAAATAGTAACTTAGAACTTGTTTACAAGTAGAGCAGAGGCAGAGCAAGTATCACAGAAAAACACTCACGTACAAATTTTCTCAAAGGAGAGCAGATGGAAAATGATGTGGTTGTAGTTATCTGCGTTCAGGAAAAACAAATTAAACGATGAAGGAAACTTATAGATTCATTAAGGTAGTTTTGATAAGGAAAGGGTGTTGCAAACCTATGTGTTAATCGTACTGAATGTTTGACAGGGAAAATAATTGATTTTTCGATGAGGAGAAGCAATTAAGTTTAGGAGATATATATGGTGGGAATCTATGAGTTGTGACTATTTGGAAATTCATAGTGGACGTGTTAGTTCACTGTAAATGGGTTGGAAGTGGTGGCGTTCCAGAGTGTTTGTGTATAGGGTACAAAGGGTCATGTTAAAAGAGCATGAAGGAGAAGCGGTGGCTTATGTAATTGTGTGGTTAGGCTGCGAGAGGGGGAGACATTTGGATAATTAATATATATATATATATATATACATACATATATATATATATATATATATATATATATATATATATATTTAATC
>NC_028643.1:48463450-48493272 GCF_001406875.1 Solanum pennellii | reverse complement strand
AATTTAAAATATATATATATATATATATATATATATATATATTAATTATTTGTTGTTTTAACCCTTTATGCATGTTACTTTTCATTCAGAATTACGGGTTGACTTACCTACTGATTGTTTATAGTAGGTGTCATCATGACTCAAGCTTTCTGGTCGTATTTATATAAACAGTAAACATGAACCATCATCATAACAAGAGTGTCTGGTTCTCTCATAGAATTCACACAAAAACACTATTAGTGTAGAATCGTGATACATGCTCCCATTATACTGACTTGCTAGCCATTACAGATGTTAGTAGCGGCATGGTACCCGTTCCACCAATAGTATGTGCCTATGTCGCACCTGATCCCAATCATCAATATACAACACAATCACAACCATAATGAATCACAATCACATATGTGCATTCATGTAACATATTTATTTCATGTAACTTACAAAATCTTTTATTTTGCATCATCTGTTTATGATTTCCCTAATTAAATATCATGCATACATTAGCTATTGCACAATCAGAAAGCATGTATAGAATAAACTAGAAAAAGACAAATCTATCACCTATCTCAGATCATGCCTTGGAAACTCTAAATAACTTGAAATTTTCCATTGTTATGAATTTTGGTTTATCTTAGTCTAAATCAACAATAAAGCACAACAATCAATTAATAATGTCCTAACAATACCCATATTATAGTTATAACTTGAACCCCATCCCATTCCATGACACCTATCAAGGGTCTTTTCTATCGTTAATTCAAATTAAAACCCTTCCCCAAGAGTAAAACCGTTGATTTTGAGGCTTAAGAATCATATTACGAGTTGGAGAATTAATTAACTTACCTTTACTGAAGATCTTGGTGGAAAGATGGAGGAAAGTTTCCAAAGTCGCTCTTTCTTTTCTCAAGAATGAAGTTTATGAAAATAAGAGGTTTTGAGAGTTTTTCCGCATAGAAACCACAATAACCCCGCTATAGTGGTGTCGCCATAGGGGAAATCCCAATATAACGAGAATTAATTTATACCGTTGTGTAGATATGAAACATGTTATAGTAACTGCATGGAGACATAAATCCTTCCCAAAGCCCCCATTTTTACGATACACCTTGAATATTTACGTTCTATAATCTTCACACCAAGTTCGATACTGGGAGTTTTACTCACCCGAATTCAATTTTGAAAATCTCTATGGCTTGCTTAATGTCTTAGATACTAATAAACACGATCCAATCTTAGACATACCATCCAACACCTTCTAGAATTTCCCAGGACCTTACCTTTCTCATATCCCATCTAAAACTACCCTATCCTAGATGTTTTAAGTAACTATGACAAATATTTGCTAACACAACTCGCAAATCACTCATTGGACCTAATGAAGCTACAAAAAAAATCAAATAGACCTTATTTACCCAAGATATGTACTTTGGTCAAACTTTCTAAAAATTGATCTTACAAAACTGAAAATTTTCTACATAACACATTCGATCACCTCAGGTATCGTGTCACTCATCCCCAAAATCATAAAATGCATAATAAAACTATGTAAAGGGTACAAATAAGGGGAAAAGTTTGAAAAATATAATCAACCATGATAATTGTTAAAAAGTAGTAATAAGCACAAATTGGTTCACCTCCATATTAAAATTGAAAAATTGACACACTTTGATAAGACTTGTTCACATGATTAAAATTGTAATTACATAAACTTGATTAAGCAATTTAAGTTCGATTTTCTAGAATATCTTAGTAATTATATTCCAGCAAAGAATGTAAATGTTTTTTGTTCCTATAAGAGCAATTTTTAAAATCAAGTTGTGAAGTTGAAGAACTATTCACTGACTTGATTTTCCTTTCTAGAAAAAATGGAAAAGAATGCAGTGTAATTTTTCTTACAACCCTATGACATCTTACAAAAATGGTGTTTTATTTTATTATTTTTGATCAATTTTACTATTTCTATGTAGATTTGTATCCAGATGATTCTTTCCCTTCAATTTTCTTGATTAAAATACAAATTGTTTAGTTCATAGCTCAATAACGTAAAGCAGCAACAACATATACCGACTATAATCCCACATGAATATGAAGGGTAGGTTTACACAATCTTAGTTTAACCTTGCAAAGGTAGATATGTTGTTTTAGATAGAACCTTGTCTCCTTAACAACCATATGTAATACGTTTATTGAATCAAAGAAAAGAAAATGTGATAATAAAATTAAGAAACAAGATAGTTTGTTAATGATAAAAGAACACTAACAAGAAAAACTAGATAACATTTAGCTGCCTACTAACCTTCAACTCTAATCCTCGATCTCAATGTCATGCCCCAGGCCTACACCCTTAGCGGAACTGGAACTCGATGACCATTTCTGGTCTCAAGCGGAGCCTTGGCCTGGTTTACTTAACTCAATGGAAGACAACAATAACACTTGTAATGATGAAATAACTTATATGAACTAAATAATAAAGTAATTGGAATGTCTTAAAGATTTATACATTCAACTTGGCCAATGTGGCAACTCAAGTCTTAATATCAGAATGGAAATGTAAAGACTAGTGAACTACTACATTGTCTATGAAGCCTCTAAACTAACATAGATGGATGTTGGTACAAACCTCACAACATCCTATTGAATTAAGTAGAAAGCAATAAAAGATGTCCTCGGATTTCAAGGAGGCTCACCAACTAACTCTGAAGTACTCAACTGGATCAACGGTGCGCTGGATACTGATCCTCATTACCTCCGTTTGCACATAATAGGAAGCAAGCCAACTGGCATCAGTACATTGAATGTACGAGTATGTGAATTGAAATGCTAATAAAACATAGACTAGAAAGAGATTAGAAAGAAACACTTGCCTTGGCTCTTCTCAACTCAAGAATAATTACTGAACTCGTTTAAGTATAAAGAAGATTTAAAAAGTGGAATACAAAGAAAAGTAGTTTACAAACATGCTATAAACTCTGTGTAAGCAAAGATACAAGAAACTCTGAGATCTATGTAAAAATACAATGAACTGATGTATATTAAAATACAATTATTGCTATGGGAGTTTCTCTAACCGAAAATCATAAGACAAGAGCTATAGTAATAATACGTCAATCTACCTCACGCTAAAATCGAATCCTATATCTGGAAAAATATATATAAGATCTGAATTGCATAATGGATCCACTAGTCTGATGTATAAACAGTTCAATTACAAAGTATGACCCTTTTCTACCCATGGTTACTACATGGTTTATAGGGGCTATGAGTTTTCTAAATTGTCCCTCATGTCAGTGATCACTCCCAAAATATACAGGCTTTTATATTTTTAAAGCACACTTACTTCCGTGGTTTGAGATTAGTGATCAAAAACATGCTCAAAGTCTATCTTGTAAATCTTAGTTTCTCTGCTTGCTTCATTTAGCAAGATATTACTCTTTTCTGAAAACTAGCCCGAATGCTCTTTGGAAATCTTAGTTTCCATTCTTCTTTAAATGTGAAAATGATTATTTTAAACCAGGAATACATAGTCCCCATATACTTCTTTGAAGAAATAAGTTCAAACTTTACTCTTTACTTAACTCAAAACTTAAGTCTTAAAATAAAGGTAAAATGTTTGTAAAAGACTTATGAAAACTAGAAATGACTGCTCTTATTTGACTCTTGATTTCACTTAGGTTTAATTTTAAACTGCTCTTGACTTGACTATTAAATGATGTTTGAATTGAATTGTGGATTCAAGGAATTATATTTGTATTTGGGAAGATCTCATGATGCTTAGGAATGATTCTAGATAGCTAAACATGAGGAAAATCTAAAAAATCAGAATATGAAGGTGGGTCCACGACGCGGAGGAATACATTAATTTTGGTTCCAAAAATTTCATTTTAGGGAGAAAATCTCGTGTAAGCTCTACAGTGCGGAGAAGAATTTTTTATTCTGGGAATCAATTGCGCTACGCGCTCTCATGTCCAGCTTTCGCTCGACGAATTTCTTCTTCGTTTTTCTTCCCAATTAACCGAACACACGGTTCATTTTATTAAATCTCTTTTATATAAAGATACCCAACAAATTTACCTAAAAACCTAACCCGAAAAGACCCTATAATGCGATGTAACGAATTCAAAAACTTCACTACTCGGGCAATTCAAGAACAACACATGAATTTAACAGAAGGGTTTCCAGATATCAATATTCTAATGATTTTACGATGAATCCAAACTGAAACATATGATTTTGATGGGGGAGAAAGATCTAAACATTATGAGATCCTCAAATACATGTTTGAAGCAAGTTCCTTAGTGAAAACACCAACGTTCTTGGTTGATCGGGATGAATTTGCCCTTTTCCCTTCTTCTTTTCTCTTCTCCTTCTCATTAGCCCCAGCGTGTAATTATAATTTTCTAAAACTGAACAAGTTCAGCCTTGACCAATATTAAACTCCCATAAACTGAACAAAATAATAGGGTAGCTAACAGACTAAAATACCCTTAAAAATTCGGATTGGACATTTCCTTAATCCAACAACCGCACTTCAAAAGGGCATAACTTACTCTTACAAAGTCAAAATTGCGTACATTTGCGGCGTTGGAAAGATCATTCCAAGAATTTCCCAATCATATCTTGAAGTACCTCTAAATCATCCGGATTTTATTGTCATTTTAAAATGACCAAGAACTCACTTTTAACTTTATTAAACTAGATTTCCTTACACTTTCCAAAATTAACTGTTTCCAGATTTTACACTTCCTTATAGATCTTTCCAGTTGTGAGATGTTACGATATCTACCCCTTTGGAACATTCTTCCTTAAATGACGTCACTTCTACTATGTTAAGGGTTGTAAATTTTAGTTGAAACACCAACAAGCAAATGTAACAAACAACATGCTTACTCAAAAATTAGATAGTACTAACAAGAAAATTAGTACCTTGGTCTGCATATTCTCTAGATTAAAAGAGGTGTGGATATCTCCATTTCATATCCTCCTCAGCTTCCTAAGTATCTTATTCAATAAATTGTTTCCTCCAAAGGACTTTGATTGATGCATTTTCTATTGCCCTCAACGAACAAACTTGGCAAACTAAAATCTCGACCGGAACCTCTTCATAAGATAGACTGTCCTTGATCCCAATATTTTAAGTGGTAATGATTATTGAAGGATTTCCTATGCACTTCTTCAACATAAAGATGTGAAACACTGGATGAACTGTTGCTAACTGTTGGGGTAGCTCTAACTCCTAATATACATTGTCAATCCCCTTCGCTACACGATAAGGTCCTATATGACGGGGACTAAGTTTCCCCTTTTTACAAAACCTCATGACACCCTTCATGGTGAAACTTCTAAATATACCCAATCATCTCTTTTGAACTCTAACGGCCTCCTCCTAACATAAGTGGAGGATTTTTAATGACTGTGCCATTTTAAACCTCTGTGTAATTACCTTCACCTTATACATAGCTTGGTGAACTTAATGTTTGCTATAAACCTTGATTTACCAACTTCAAACCATCCAATAGGAGATCTGCATCTTCTCCCATAAAGAGCTTCATAAGGAAACATTTGGATGCTTAACTGGTAACTGTTGTGGTAAGCAAACTCAATAAGAGATAGGCGATCACCCAATTACCTTTGAAATGAATCACACACTCCCTCAACATATGTTCTAAGGTCTTAATAGTACGCTCTGCTTTCATGTCACTATGAAAATGAAAGGCAATACTCAAGTTCACCTTTGGACCGAAACCTTTCTGCAAATATTTCCAGAATAGTGCAATAAATTGTGCACCTCTATATTAAATAATGGATACAGAAACTCCATAATTTATTAGCACTTCTTGAATGTACAATTTAGCATAAACCTATGTCTGATGGGTAAACATTACCGGCAAATGTGGGCTGATTTGATCATTCTATCGATAATCACCCACATAGAATCATGATGCCTCTGACACCTTGGTAACCCTGTGATGAAATCCATATTAATCATCTTCCACTTCCATTCCGAAAGTTCTATATTCTGAGCTTAACCTTCGAGGCTTTGGTGATCGACTTTTACTTATTTGCAATTCGGGCACTTGGCAACAAACTCAATAATGCCATTCTTTAGCCTTTCGACCAATATACTTCTCCCAAATCGCGGTACATCTTTGTGGAACCTCGATGAATGTAATACCTGGAGCTATGATCTTTCTACATAATCCTCTCTTGGAGTCATCCACCATAGGTACACACAATCTACCTTGATATCTCAATACATCATCTCCCCCCTTGTTAAATAGCTAATACTCTTTGCTTATGAACATTTCCCTTCAATTCAAGAAAAATGGGATCTTGGTCTTTCTTTTCTTTCACTTCTGACGCTAATGACGATTCAGCCTCATTCATCACCACTAATCTTCCTTATATGAAATCCATTGGTCGGACACCTAATCGTGCAAGTTTCTGCACATCTTTTTCTAGTTCTTTCATCTCTTCCTCAAGGTTGGTGGTACTACCCATAGACTACCTTCTTAAGGCATCAACAACCACATTAGCCTTACCTGGGTAGTAAAGAATACATATGTCATAACACTTGAGCAATTCTAACCACCTCCTCTGTCTGAGATTAAGCTCTCTTTGAGTGAACACATATTGCAGGCTCTTGTGATCAGTGAATACATTAACATGAATACCATACAAATAGTTATGCCATATGTTCAAGGTGAATATTACCGAAGCCAACTCTAAGTCATGGATTGGATAATGCTTCTCATAAACCTTCAATTGTCTAGAGGCATAAGCTATAACTTTGACTTTTTGTATTAACACACAACCAAAACAAACTTTAGATGCATCACAACACACCACAAAACCTTGAGTACCTTCCGATAAAGTCAAAATTGGGGCAGTAGTCAACCTCTTCTTTAAATCCTTAAAGTTTTTCTCACAAGCTTCAGACCATTGAAACTTGATTTTTTTCTGCATCAACTTCGTCAAAGGAGAAGAAATGGATGAGAAACCTTTTACAGATCTTCTATAGTAGCCATCTAAACCCAAGAAACTCCTAATATCAGTTGGAGATGTGGGTCTAGGACAATTCTGCACTGCCTCTATTTTCTAGGTATCAACTATAATACCATCACCAGAAACTATGTCACCCAAGAATTCCACATAATCAAGCCAAAACTCACCCATAGAGAGCTTATCATACAACTATTTATCCTTCAGACTCTAAAGAACTATTTTGAGATAACTAGCATGATCTTCCTCATTCCTTCAATAAATTAGTATGTCATCAATGAAGACAATAACAAACATATGTAAATAAGGTTTGAAGACTCTATTCATAAGATCCATGAACACTGATTGTGCATTTGTCAAACTAAAGGACATGACTAAAACTCATAACGCCCATGTCTGATTTTGAACGTTGTCATCGAAATATGACATTCCCTTACTCTTATTTGATGGTAGCCTTATTTGAGGTCAATTTTAAACAAACAACAAGCACCTGAAATTTATCAAAAAGATCATTGGTATTTGGAAGAGGATATTTATTCTTGATGGTCACCTTGTTCAGTTGACGATAATTTATACACATCTTTAGGGAACTATCTTTCTTTCTCACAAACAATACTTGAGCATCCAAAGTTGAGACACTTGGTCAAATAAAGACTTTTTATAAATGGTCTTTCAACTGCTCTTTTAAATCTTACAAATTTGTTGGTGCCATTATATATTGCAAAATAGAGATAGGTTAAGTATCTTAATAAGGATCTATACCGAAGTCTATTTCTCTCTCGGTAGGGACTCCGGAAAGATCATCTGGAAAGAATTTTGGAAACTTTTTTACAACTGGAACTGATTGAATAGAGGGTACCTCAACACTTGAGTCATTAACTTAGACTAGGCGATAGACACACCCTTTATAAACTAACTTCATGCCTTTAAGGTACGAAATGAAATGACCCTTAGGCACTGATGAACTGCTTTTCCACTCTAAAACTGGCTCATCTGGAAATTGAAACTTAACTACTCAACTTCTACAATCAACGGAGGCATAACAAGAATGAAGCCAATCCATACCAAGAATGACATTAAAGTCTACCATGTCAAACTCAATTAAATTAGTCATGGTACTCTTGTGATTGACGGAAACGTGAGAATAATGATTGACTCTCTTTGCTAGAATGGACTAACCAATAGGTGTAAAAACATTGAATGTTTCACTAAGTTGCTCACGAATAACATAAAAGTTCATAGTAACATATGGAGTTACAGAAGATAAACTCGTTTCTCGCTCCTAGGTCTAACAATGCATAAATAGTAAAGTCAAAGACTTGAATCAAACTAATGACAACATTTGGTGAATCCTCTTGCTCTTAGGTATTGTTGAGAGAATACCCAAAATTTTCTTCTCTGCTAGTACCAGATGTAGCTCCCCTAGGTGCAGCCCTGTTTGGTGGAACAACTAATGAAGACTAGGCTCTATGGCCCCTACTACCACTTTCTTGCTTATTCATTAGAAATTCTCTCATCAAATGTGTGGTCTGTCACACGTGAAACAACAAGTGGTTCCCTCACAACAAACAACAGAGTGGTTTGTACCACACTTAGCACAGGCAGGAGGCTTGATACCCACTTGTGCCACACTACCATGTGAATATGCAGGTTTAACTCTGGAGTTTTGACCAAAGTACTCACCCTTGTTCTTAGGTGCATCTGAACTAGAAGATGGATGGAGCAGGACCTTTCTGTTTCTGTTTGAAGGATGTCCGGTTGGCATTATTCTTCAACTATCTAGACTCATTCCCTGTCTTAGGCTTCATGTTCTTGAACTCTTCTCTGTCTCTTATTTTTTCCTCATCTACTTACTGCACATATATCATCAACCTCAAAATGTCCATGTCTCAAATAAGCATTTCTTCCCCTCCCTCTTTACATGAAGAGCGACCCAATCTAGCAACAAAACAAACTCATCCTACTCCTCATGTCCTTAACCATTTTCGGAGAATAACAAGATAGTCGGGCGAATTTCAACCCATACTTATGCTTACTTGTAGAATCCTGCTTAAGTGTGAGGAACTCACGTACCTTGGCCTCTCTCTGTTCTTGGGGAAAAGAACACCTCATGAAGGCCTCTTCAAATCAACCCCAACTTGCAGGTGGTGTATCTTCATCTCTTCCCTCTTTCCATTGATAAAAGAAAGTTCTAACAATACCCTTTAGTTGATAAGCCGCTTGCTCAAATATCTCATTGTTAGCAACATGCATTATCTCGAACACCTTTTTCAGTTCCTCAGTGAAGTTCTCTTGATAATCAGTACTGCTTGAACCAATGATGCTTGGGGGATTCAACCTCATAAATTCTCAAATTCTTTAAGTGTCATCCCCTTATTGTTGAGCTCGTTTTTGTTAACAAACCTGGTATGTCACAGGTTATCTCAACATCCTAATAGGCTCACAAAACTCACACTTAAGGTGCATTCGGTAACTGTTGTTCCTAAGGTTCAATATTCCTCCTATCTAGAAAACCTCTTACTGCTCTTCGTGGAGGCACAATTATCTGAAAACATGTGCAATCATGAGTTAGAGAAAAATATTCAGATTTAAACTCTAATGCACGAAAGGAATATGAAAGAAGTGAAGAATTTCCTAAATGTCTTAACAGCCTAATTATATATGTGACGCTTAATACTGATAACTAGGACTCTACAAACATGACTATATAGACTCCCTAGGACCCTTGAATCCTTTGCCTAGCTTACTTAACTCAGCGGAAGACAAAAATGACATTTATAATGATAAAAGAACTTATCAAAACAGAATAATAAAATAATTGGGAATCTCTTAAAGATCTAAACATTCAACTTTGTCAAAATGGCAACTCAATTCTTTATTATAAGAATGAAAACGTAAAGACTACTAAACTATAAAATTGTCTATGAAGTGTCTAAACTGACTGACATGGATGTTGGGACAAGCCCCATAACATCCTATTGAACTAACTAGAAAGCAATAACAGATGTCCTCCGGAGTGCAAGGAGTCTCACAACCTGAATTTTAGGTACTCAACTGGATCTACGATGCGTTGGATGTCGATCCTCGTTATTTGTGTCTGCATAATAATACGATGCAGGCCAAACGACATCAGCACATTGAATGTACGAGTATGCAAGTTGGAATGCTAATACAACATAGTCTAGAAAGTGATTGGGAAAGAAAACTTACCTTGGATCTTCTCAATACATTAATACTTACTAAACTCATTTCAATGTAAAGCAAATTTTACAAGTGCAATATAAACAAATGTTGCTTACAAAAATGTTATAAACTCTTAGTGTATGCAAGGATACAAGAAACTCTGAGATATATGTAAAAATACAATGAACTAATGTATATGTAAATAGAATAAATGGTATGGAATTTCTTTTAAAAAAACAACCATCACATAAGAGCTATAGTGATGATACATCGATCTACCTCACGCTGCCAGAGAATCCTACACTTGGGCAATGGTATAAGACTTGAACTGCCTAATGGATCCACTAGTCTACTATGAATAGTGTTCATGTAAAAAGTATGACCCTTTTCTACCCATGATGGTTACATGGTTTATAGGGGCTGTGAGTTGTCTGAACTCTCCCCCATGTTGGTTCTCAATATTACTCCCAAAATATACTGGCTCATATGCTTTTAAAATATACTTACTTTTGTGGTTTGAGATTAGCCTATCTTTGCAATTGTAGTTTTTCTGCTTGCTTTATTGAGAAAGTTATTACTCTTTTATGAAAACTAGCCCGAAGGTTCTTTAGAAATCTCAGTTTCAATTCTTGTTTAAATATGAAAAATTATTCTAAACCTCTTTAGGAATACATAGTCTACATATACTTTTTTGATGAAATAACTTCAAACATCACTTTTTACTGAACTCAAAACTTAAGTCATAAAACAAAGGTAAAATATTTGTAAAAAGACTTATGAAAACTTGAAATGACTCCTCTTATTTGACTCTTGACTTCTTTTAACTTTAATTCTTAACTACTCTTTACTTGACTCTTAATTGATCTTGAAATTGAATTATTGATTCAGGGAATTAGATTTGTGTTTGGAAGTATCTCATGATGTTTAGGAATGACTCTAGATAGCTATACATGAGAAAAATCTAAAATATCAGAATTTGAAGGTGGGTCACCAACGTGGAGGCATAATTTAAATTTTGTTCCAAAAACATATTGAGGTAGAACACCTCCTGTAAGCTCCCCAATGTAGAGGAGAATTCTCGATTATGGCAACAGGTCGGGCGACCCACTCCCATCTCTAGTTTTCGCTCGTCGAAATTTCTTCTTTGTTTTTCTTCCCCAATTAATCCGAACTCGGTTATTTTTCTTAAATCTCTTTTATATACAAACACCCCGAAAATTTACTTAAGAACATAACCCAAAATGACCCCATAATACAACGAAAAAAATTCAAAAACTACACAAACTCAGGCAATTAAAGAACAACAAAAAATTTCAAGAAAAGGGTATCAAGATATCAATATTGTTATGATTATAGGATGAATCCAAACTGAAATAATATGTTTGGAACGTGGGAGAATGATATCAACATTATGAGAGCCTCAGATACCTTTTTGAAGCAAGTTCCTTAGCAAAAACACCAATGTTCTTGGTTGACCTTGATGATTTTGCCCTTTTTCCTGTCTTTTTTTCTGTTCTCCTTTCTCCTTAGCCCTAGCGTGAAAATTCTTATTTTTTAAAAAACTGACAAACTTCAGTCTTGACCAATATTAAACTCTAAAAAACGATAAATTTCATCCCAATCTCAATCAAAAACATATTCCATGGTTCTACTATCTCTCCCTGAACTTTTTGATCTTATACAAAATTTATAATCATACTTTACCCTGAATCTATTCTATAAAACCTCAAAGTGGCGGGGGCAAGTATAGAAAGGAAGTTCACAATAGCTAAAATATAGAAAAATCTAGATCTAGAAAAAAAATAGAATGGAAAAAGGCGAGTTTGAGGTTTTGAGAGAGTTTAGAGGTTTCCGATCAATCTTTGATTAGAAATCCAATTTCACTTTTTGTTTGATTTGCTAAGACATTTGAGGTTTAACTTCGATCACATTCTCATTTATCTTATAGTACCTTTATTCGAAATATATAAAAATTATTTCTTTGTGTGAATGTGAATCCCAGCTTTACGACTAAGTCATTAACTAAATGTTTCATTTTTCCTATGAAAAAGAAATCTATTTTTTAATTGAAATTTTATCGGGCCTTTTATTAATTAATATAATGGAAAAACAAATATAAAAATCATTTGGGCCAAAATCCCAAATCGAAGCAACATTACATGGATATAGAAGACCAGCCCTAGTCCGCTCCCTCTCCTTTAAATATCTCCCTCAAGATTAGGATTTTAATTTCAGCCCCACCTTTTCATTTCTCAAACCCTACACAACTGCATTGCATTGTGTTTTAACAAGAAAATCCGCCTCCTCTTTTATATATCATCAACTTCCTTTGTTATCAGGTAAAACTACAAAGTATTCTTTTCTCTGTGTTTCTCTCTTTTTGTTGTTTTTTGCAACAGATTCTTTTTTCTTAGTTGTGCTCTACCGTACTATGGTTTGTGCTCTTGATGTTTTGTAAATGGAAACCATCTACGATACGAAAAATGATATGTTAGTTGTTTAATTTATGAAATGTTATGAAATTCTTAATGATTATTTTTATATAAAAATTAAGAGGTGTTTGTTGTGTTGATATGTTTTTACAAAATGGGTATAAAAGGTGGATCTAAAATTGTTGGTAAGGCTTGAGATAGAAATAATTTGCTTGTGGGTTCACTTTCATACATTGAAATTTATCATGTTTAGTAATTATTTATGGATATTAAAATTTGAAATAAAATTAATTAAATTGTTGAGTTTAAGTTTTATGTGTTCTTTGTTTTTTATCCCTATTTAGTTTGGCTTCTTTGTTTTCAATGATCTAAAGATAGAAAGTGTTAGATATTGATTTGTTTAAACTAATTTATCATTAGAGAAATAAGTCTTGAATAAAACCTAATTTATTTCACAAATTAGAGTGTTTTTTGGTCCTAAATCATGCGTTCCTATTGAAATTTCCTCAAATACATACTAGTTTATTTCATTTGGGTTCAAGGTGTATTTTTGAAGCACGGATAACACTTTGGGACATATACCAATGTTTTAGGTCCTATTAATGAACGTGACAAGAGTTACATATGATATAATTCCCCAATATTTATGACGTAAAATTGTGTGAATTCTTGAAAAATGTAAAAGATATGAGTAAATCCTATGTCTAGCGCATAACAGATTCCCATTTGATTGATGTTTTTATTAATATTTTTCGTTAAATAGATGAAAAATGTGAAAGATATTGTCTATCCTGTTTAATTGTTTGAAGAATGTTCATTTGTTTTATGTAGCATTACTCATGCATTAGGGAGAACAATATCCCTCATTGAAATAAAATAAAATCTTTTTTAGCTTTTTTAGTTGGATATATGCTAGATGTAGGTAGAAATAGATGATTCGTATTAAGACGTCTCTTTTCTTCTTCTCTTACCAAAAGAAACGGAGATTTCCTAAATTTCTACGCAATAAAACATGAATCCAAAGAACGTTATACAAAACACTAACACAAAAAATTAATGTAAAGGAACGACTGAGTCAAGATAGAATTGTCATGAAAAAAAAGGGAATTCAAGATGAACATCTACTTAAAGAATGGAGATCCCAAAAATTACTCCTTTTCATTTTATTTTTATTGCTTTCATGGGTTATTTAGATGGATAAGGATCTAGATAACATAGATCCATTCTATCATTTGGTCAAAAAAATCATCACATAACGGTAATATAATTGATCAATTCAGTATAATATTTTTGTTGAGACATACGTCAAAATTTAATAATATTACTAGCATTCTTATTCGTTTCATAAAAATTTTCAAATACTAATTCATTTACGTGTTTAATATATATTTCTGATATTTTATACTTATATTAGTTGAAGTGGGTTCTTGTACAACTTTTAATGAAAATAACTAATGACTAGTTAATAATCTACAAACTCTCTCAACTATTTACTTTTATCTTCACGTATTAAATTATGAAGATACTTTTATAAAAAAAAAAATTTGTTAAGACAAGAATGAGAGATCGCTAAAGAACAAATTTAAGATATTGTAGGTTTTATATTATCTCCTTAGTTTCTATAATTGAAATAGAAAATATTAATTTGTTTTTCAAAGCTATAAACATGTTTTAAAACTCAATAAAAAGTATAGCAATTTACAATAATTGACAATTCAAAACACTTAGAAAATATTTCAAAAAATTATCATCACAGGAAAAATTCCTTGAATGTCCAAATTAATAGTAACTAAGAAAAAGAACGTGTGTAATTTTATCGTCATGTATTAAAGGACGAGGACCTCTTAATGTATTCTTTTTACTTTTGTTAAGATAAAAATATGAAAACATTAGAAAAAACATGATAAATCAGGCTTTCCGTTCTCTTCTTAATTTTCATTATTACAGCAGAAAGAATGAGTGTGTTTTGTTCCAATATAGCATCAACATGATTACTTTATATAAACTGATATATAATATTACCCTGTGGATGGAAGTAAAAAAACAAGTTTGATATGTAATCATTCCAAATGGCCCCTCACTCTTTTATATATAAATATTGTTTGCTTCTTTAACAGATTAATTAGAGATTATTGACAAAATGGAACCATCTTGTGTAAATTGGCTTCCCAGCTCTACCATCTTTTCGGTATCTTGATGTTCATATTTCCTTCACTGTTGTAGACTAGAATCAGGCATACCAGCAGAAGCTCCTGCTATCATGGTAGTTCCTTCAGCAATACTTGATAATATGTTAGTGGTAGAATTTTTGAAAGGATTGCAATAAGTTCATGAAGAAATCTTACAACCTAAGCAAGAACCACGTTCTTGTTAAATTTGCAGAGTTCGAAATGCAACACAAAATATAGAGATTTCATCATGGAAACATACCTTGCTCGAGGGAAGAAACATTACGACCTACACTAGTAGGAGTTTTCACCACAACTTCACTAACTCCAAAAAGAAACCTTAGATTACAACTCAATAACCAGAGGGACTAACTCTAGTACCTCTACTCAACAGTTTACTCAAACTATTCAATGATTAACTATAATCAAACACTACACTCTCGAAGAAGTCAAACTCACTTCTCTAAAGCTTTCTTTCACACTTGGAACAATTATCCCTAAACAATATTCTAAGATGAAACAATGCAAACTATTCTTTAGAAAGTAAACCCAACTCTAGTTCTTCTTTCTTTTACCTTCTTGATCTCTTTAGTCATTCTGGTTTCCTGGAAAAATCTCTCTATTGTAGATTGCAAAAGCCAATTTTTGCTTCTTGAAATTATCCTTTTATAGAGTTGGATTAAACCCTAGTTGACTACTACAAGGAAAGTAATTTTTTTCCTAGAAAAGTGTTCCTTTTCCTTATAGGATTTATTTTCCTTATTTGTTAGTGTTTTGTTTAAACATGTTTTCCTTCTTTTAGTATGTATGTGCAGTTACTTGCCGCACATTTATTACTGTGCCGGTACATGCACGTGAACCTGGTTCATTTTGTCATGGTCGTGAACCTGGTTCATTTTGTCATCATCACAGTATATTCAGAATATTGTAAAGTCATTAATTTCCCTCTTTCCGGTGATCATAAATACACTCCTTCACTGCACATGTTTTCTGTTGTAAAGTAGTACAACTAACAAACAAAAAAAAATTCCCCAATTTGACATATTAAAAAAAAATGAAGATAAGATATACAAGTTTAACAAATAAAAGAAAAAAAATCTAAAGATATTAGCCATCCAAACAAGATACAGAGAGAGAACCAAGGGCTAAAGAATGGAGGCACAATAAAAAAATTGAAGCACATCCATTAAGTCCAGTATGGGCACCTACATATTGTCACATAACATACAAAATACAGTAATTATAACCATCGTCTTAAAAGAAGCAAAAAGAGAACCAAAAGGAATAAGGATTGGATTTAAGTGTGATAAGGAGGAGGAGGTGGGGTAGTAGGGTTGTGAGAGGATGTTAGGAGCTATAATACGCAATCCGCATGAGCATTATTTTCCTGCTCATGGAGCAGCTGGTCCTTCAGCCTAGTTACTTCTCCCTACAACTCAGCTAGAGAAGTCTAAAAAGTCTCATTTTCATCGTGAATCATTTCATTTTGGTCCCTAGCAAGATGAAGATCATTGCGAAGAATGGCAATAGGGCCAGTTGTAACACTCCAGAAATGCCATGACTTAGACTAGAGATTAATCTATTAAATAATGTTTAAATGATGTTTCCAGACATATATTAATTTAATAAACACATTTGGAAAAGGTTAGAGAAAAAAAAGACTAAGAAAGACCTTGACGTTGGAAAACTAGCTAATTCGAACTAGTTGACGTCCATATGTTGGGTGAAGGTTTTGATGTGTCAAAAGAAGTCCAAAGCTGGTAAAGAGACCTTGGATAGGTAGTATGTAGTACAAAGGGTCCAAACTTCCAGTAACGACACCCCAAGAACCACCCAAATGGTACTTCGGGAGGACCAAAAAATGGGTGGGCAAGCTGCCAGGCAGCCTGCAAGCAGGCAGAATTGGAGGCAAAGCGTGCAACGCAAGCCTGACACGCAGGTCACTGCCTCATGATTTGAGAGGTAGACTCGAGATGCGAGTCTGACACGCACCTACTGCTCAACTCAAAATTTAATAAAAATGATGGGATTTGTCCCCGCGATGTGCAGCTACTTCCAAGAATCATTAAAGTCATATGGTAATTTAACTTCTTTAAAATAACCATTTAAGTGGAGGGTCATTTGGGTAATTCATAGGACGACTAATTATGTGTATTAGGTAAATTTAGACCACTTTTACACGTCCCAAATTAGATCAAACAAGTTTTCTCTCATCTCTCTCAAGAACGCTCTCATTTCCAAACTCCATTGAAGGACAAGAAAAGCTTACGGAAGAAGAAGAAGACTTCATGTTTTTCATCCAATTTTCGTGGACTCTTCATCTATAAGCCATGAGTTTTCACTCTTGGGATTCCTTTCCGCAATAGGTCCTTTCAAATATAAGTTTTCAAGAACTTAAATTCTATGGTTTTTACTTTACAAAACGGAATTTCTTCCTAACCTTATATTTATAATAAGTGTTTTCTATGTTCTATTTCACAGGAATTGATGAGTATGTGGTTAGTTATGTTTAAATTTCATGTGATGTATGTTCTTATCTAGATAATGATTTCGTATGATTGTTTCTACCACTTGACCAAATGAAAACTAAGGATTGGAACTAAGACTAGAATAAACTCTTAAATGACCCTTTCCTTTACCCTACATTATGCATTGATCTTGTATATGATTTGAAGAGTTGTTCATGAGTTTGATATTGTGTATTTCATTATGTTATGATTATGAATGTTGTAAGTTGAACAATATTCTTGAATAAGGTTCTTGTAAGCAAGAGGTAACTCTTCTAAAGTTGTGAATACTCTACAAGGTTTATGTTAGCCTATAAATCATGATGCTATGTTATGGAAGTATGTATGATGTTTCATGTGTATATGTTGGGCTATGAACATGTTAATTGTGAAATCATGAAAAGAACACCATAAATGCAAGTTACGATATTCTCTTGTATGCTTTACACAAGATAACTATGTTAGGTTAATCTGACAAACGATGGGTTAGAATTGAAGGAAATTTTCATCTAATCCCAAAGAGCTCATGATCATGTTTATATAAGGAGTTAATCTCCTACAGCCTACTATAAGTTTATGATAAAAAAACAACTTAAAGTTTATTCATGAAAAGGGACTTAAGTTAAGCACCGATGAACTAGATATGAGAGGTGTCCCTTCCCTAGTTGGAAGGTAGGTTCACAATGACTCTCATGATATTGAGGCTGCCATGTAATGTGGAACTATGGGTCTCTAATACATCTCCTAGTTCTTGAACTATGTTGCCACCATAGGATACTAGCTAGAGGATCCACCTAGAAAGCTATGTCATGTTAGGTTCTACTTTGGTCGGTAGACCACCTTGTTTCGGTGTGAGGTTCTATGACACTGGATTTCATGTTTAGATCAAATGGTCTATGTCGGTTAAGGCGAATGTTCCCTCATGTAAAATGAAAGAAAAGTAAATGAACGTTGACTAGTGTGACTTGAGGAGTCTACTTAGTAGAGGTAGGGATATGGGACTCTACCTAGAAATTGCACAAGTTGACTCTAAGGGAAGTCCTAGGATATTGTTCTTATGTAATATGATAACATGAAGATTTATGTTTATGATACATGATGTTACTCTTATATGACCTTGGTCATTATGATGAATATGTTATTGGGTTATATTGTTAAATGAAGTAATGACTATTTATGTTACAAGTTTAATGAAGCAAAGCTTTACTCATGCTCTCCTATCTTATCTACTTGGTTGTGTGGGGTTATGAGGCTTCACATGAGCATTGAACTTGTAGGTTGGCGATGGGATCATTGGTTAGTGTTTTTTCTGTTATGTTTATATGACCTATTGAATATGAAATGTTAATATGACTTTATGATAATATGTCTTTGATTATGGTCATGCTTTATGTTTGTGGAATCTTTAACTTGTACATGTTCTGTGGTATGTGCATTGAAGACATTTACACAACTTAGCATGTTTTCTAAAGAAATGATAAAAGATCCTTCTTCATGCATGTCCTTATTTATTATATGCATATACCCATACTTATTACATGTGGCGTACTAACCCCATTACTTTGTATTACTACAACTGTAGGTTCCGGCCATTGAAGTTTAAGGAGGTAGATTTTAAGGAGCGTGGAAATCTTTCTCCAGGTCATGGTAGGTCCTCGTGTTCGGTGATGATATCTTTCATTTTCTAGCTTATGAAGACTTAGTAGTTTTTAGAATATCCTATTTCCAATTATGTTTCTTTGGATTCTTTTGTATTAAGGCCTATATGACATATTGACTATATATTGTCTAAGTCCAGATTTTCACTCTTTAGATTGTTTTATATAAGTGAGATAAATTTTTATAATATCGTATGTCTTTATGAATGTTAAGTATGAAGTCTAAGTATACTTCAAGTAGAATGTAAAAGTTTTAATTTTTCGCAATTTTTACTTATCACATGTTATGACGAATGCTATGGGATTATTTGAGTCCTCTGAGAAGAAGACGACGACCATTTCATCTGAGGTGTGCTCTCTGGGTGTTACACCAATAGACAAAGGAGCAGATCCAGGAGACTGATTATCAACAAGTATACTTGAACATTCAGCGAGGGTGGACCTAGTGAGCAGAGCCTTTTTGTTAGGTGGGTGAACTTCTCCAAGAGGCACCCAAAAAGCTTTGAACACAAAGGTGAGTAAGTTCTCAAAGGCCATATGATAAGGAATAGGTTTAGGATTAACTAACCATGCCATGTGTTGAATCATTAAAGAGGTCCAAGCAATAGGCTCCTCTTGTTCTAGTGCATTTGCTATCCTCATATCCCCAAAGGAGGCTTCATGACACCTCTCCCCTCATGGCATAATCCCTTTGTGCACTATCCCATAAAAGAGTACATGAAAGGGTTCCATTTAAACTTTAATGACCTTCCTACAATATTTGGATCTCGGCATACAATATTAATCTTTCTTCCATACGTACTCAACTATGCAAATAGTCAAACCGTGGAAGATGTCCCCAATCGAACATGATCAAACATCAATTCCATCCCATTCACGGAAGAGGTAGTAGTATTGTTGTCTAACAAATTAAGATTTACATAGAACTCAACAACCTCATTTTCATACACCAACAATGAAGTATCAATAAACACATATGCCCATCCCTGAAACTGGAGTAGCCTACGTACCTTTTGAACTGACATAAAATATCTAACATTAGGATCAAATGTCCTACCCCTAAGAACTGTTTTAGACCCAAAATACTTCTCCTTTTCCATTTTCAGGAACATGTCCATGCTTTTACTAATTCTTTGGGAGAGATAGATAAGTCATATGGTATAGATGCAGGAGCCTCATCGGGGATGGAGGAGAGACATGAAGAAGTCCAATGCGTAAGAAGTACTTGGGAAGTGAAAGATGAATAGCTTGAACTAAGAGGAAGTAAAGTAATACTTGGACAACTCTCTTGTTTTCATTGACGACTACACACGTAACCTGCTTATTCTTTTTCTAATAAAATACTAAGGCCTCATATTTGTAATCATTATGGCTTGATTAGGTGTTCTCATTGAGTTATGCTTGACTAGGACTGTGTGTGAATGGAACGTTAAAGATGGCTCATTTGATGGCAACATGTTTACGAGGTATATTGGAGATTTTTTTAATGGAGTTGACTCAGTGGGATATCGTCAAGGTAATGATGTTGTGAGGCGGTGGGATTAGAGCTAGAGAGCTTAGGGGAAGAGGGTTCAGTGACTAGTGTAGGTAATGGAGGCTTCTATGGTGAGTGGTGGAGATAAAGAGTAGAGGGGAGTTGAGGTAAAAAAAAAGGAGATTATGGTTATGGTTTTCTGATAGAGATGAAGAAAGTGAAGGGGAGAGGGTTCGCTAGAGGCAAAAGTTGATAAGAGTGATAAGTTTTGGGACAAGATGAAGATGGCTAACGTTGTGGAGGGGATTTGTCAATGGAAGTGGTGGTGGGGTTCACTCTCCCCTTAGGAAATGCCTAAGATGACACTGGAACTGAAGCATTTTCCGAAGGGGAAGCAGAGTCCTCATTTTTGCAAGTTTCTTACCTCAACTCTCGTTCTCATTCACATACCTAAACTATCACTCCCTTTGTGTTAAAACACACCTGTGAATAAACGTTAATTTCAAACATATCAAAAAGACAAACAATATCAATCAAATAAGTATTGAACTTTGTCACTTTGTATTATCCTACATGAGATTGTAAAATAAATTAATGAAGAGATTGTTATAATAATTAAATTAGATATATATGCTTCTTAACCTTATATTCATACTAAAAACAAAAACGGAAAAACAAAGATAAAGAAATTCATAAATGCAACCTAGATAGAAATCTGATGTCAAATTTAAACAAATAACATATAATATTAAAATAGAAAAAAAAAGGAATGTCTATTACCTTTGTTGAGCGTCGACTTGAAAGCTCGAGTTGAAAAACTTGTTCGAGTTTCATCTTTTCTCAATGAAATGAAAAGAAAAGGAAGGAAAAAGAATTTAAACGAACGGAAATTGTAACAACTCAACGTTTGCCCATTTTTGAGTGTGTAAACCATATGAAAACAATGAATGGGTCAGGTTACAACCGTATGAAATATTATAAATTAAGAGTTAATGGTGAAAACACACATAAATTATCACATTTCTGCGAGTTTCAGACACTTCACTTATCCATTGTTAATTTTAACTACCAAACCTTTTACTCCCTTTCTGTGCACACCTTGATGATGAGTTTGCCATATTTATTTTCCATCCACAATAAGTGCATGTAGTCCAACTCATCATCAAGGTGTGATTTAACTTAAAGGAAGTGATAGGTTTTGTAGTTAAATTTAACAATGGATAGGTGAAGTGTGACACTTACAAAAATGTGATGATTTATGTGTGTTAATTTTGACCATTAACTCTTAATTTATCCTATTTCATAAGATTTTTAACCCGGACCATTCATTGTTATCATATGATTTTACACCCCAAAAATGGAAAAAGTTGGGTTGTAAAAAAACGTGTTCATAGTTTAAATATTGTTTTCTTCCTTGCGTTTTCAATTCCAGGAGAAAAGCTGGAACTTAGGCAAGTTCGTCAACTCAAGTTTTCATGTCGGTTCTCAACAAAGGTAATGCACTTTTATTTTCTATTTTATTTTAAGATTATGTGTTATTTGTTTAAAATCAGCATCAGATTTTGTAGCTACGTTGCATTTATGAATTTCATGATCTTTGTTTTTGCTTTGTTGTCTTTATTGTGAGTTTAAGGTTATATATATATATATATATATATATATATATATATATATATATATATATGTATGTATATATATATATATATGTATGTATATATATATATTCATAATAGTCCCTTTCATTTATATATTTTACGATCTCATCTAGTCTATGATACAAATTGACCTAATTCAATAATTGTTTCGTTGATATTAATTGTCTTTGTCTTTTTGATATGTTTTAAAGTAAAGGTTATTCACTCAGCAATATCAATCAAATAAGTATTGAACTTTGTCACTTAGTATTATCCTACATGAGATTGTAAAATAAATTAATGAAGAGATTGTTAAAATAATTAAATTAGATATATTTGCTTCTTAACCTTAAATTCATACTAAAAAAACGGAAAAAGAAAGATAAAGAAATTCATAAGTTCAACCTAGATAGAAATCTGATGTCAAATTTAAACAAATAACATATAATATTAAAATAGAAATAAAGGAAAGTCAATTACTTTGTTGAGTGTCGACTTGAAAGATCGAGTTGAAAAACTTGTCTGGGTTTCATCTTTTCTCAATGAATTGAAAAGACAAGGAAGGAAAATGAATTTCAACGAATGGAAATTTTAACAACTCAACGTTTGCCCTTTTTGGAGTGTGTAAACCATACGAAAAAATGAATGAGTCGAGTTAAAACCGTATGGAATAATATAAATTAAGAGTTAATGGTGAAAACACACATAAATTATCACATTTCTGCGAGTTTCAGACACTTCACTTATCCATTGTTAATTTTAACTACCAAACCTTTCACTCCCTTTATGTGCACACCTTGATGATGAGTTTGCCAATATTTATTTTCCATCCACAATAAGTGCATGTAGTCCAACTCATCATCAAGGTGTGATTTAACTTAAAGGGAGTGATAGGTTTTGTAGTTAAATTTAACAATAGATAGGTGAAGTGTGACACTTACAAAAATGTGATGATTTATGTGTGTTAATTTTGACCATTAACTCTTAATTTATCCTATTTCATAAGATTTTTAACCCGGACCATTCATTGTTATCATATGATTTTACACCCCAAAAATGGAAAAAGTTGGGTTGTAAAAAAACGTGTTCATAGTTTAAATATTGTTTTCTTCCTTTTTCAATTCCAGGAGAAAAGCTGGAACTTAGGCAAGTTCGTCAACTCAAGTTTTCATGTCGGTTCACAACAAAGGTAATGCACTTTTATTTTCTATTTTATTTTAAGATTATCTGTTATTTGTTTAAAATCAGCATCAGATTTTGTAGCTACGTTGCATTTATGAATTTCATGATCTTTGTTTTTGCTTTGTTGTCTTTATTGTGAGTTTAAGGTTATATATATATATATATATATATATATATATATATATATATATATATGTATGTATATATATATATATATATGTATGTATATATATATATTCATAATAGTCCCTTTCATTTATATATTTTACGATCTCATCTAGGCTATGATACAAATTGACCTAATTCAATAATTGTTTCGTTGATATTAATTGTCTTTGTCTTTTTGATATGTTTTAAAGTAAAGGTTATTCACTCTGCAATATCAATCAAATAAGTATTGAACTTTGTCACTTAGTATTATCCTACATGAGATTGTAAAATAAATTAATGAAGAGATTGTTATAATAATTAAATTAGATATATTTGCTTCTTAACCTTAAATTCATACTAAAAAAACGGAAAAAGAAAGATAAAGAAAATCATAAGTTCAACCTAGATAGAAATCTGATGTCAAATTCAAACAAATAACATATAATATTAAAATAGAAATAAAGGAAAGTCAATTACTTTGTTGAGCGTCGACTTGAAAGATCGAGTTGAAAAACTTGTCTGGGTTTCATCTTTTCTCAATGAATTGAAAAGACAAGGAAGGAAAATGAATTTCAACGAATGGAAATTTTAACAACTCAACATTTGCCCTTTTTGGAGTGTGTAAACCATACGAAAAAATGAATGGGTCGGGTTAAAACCGTATGGAATAATATAAATTAAGAGTTAATGGTGAAAACACACATAAATTATCACATTTCTGCGAGTTTTAGACACTTCACTTATCCATTGTTAAATTTAACTACCAAACCTGTCACTCCCTTTATGTTAAAGCACACCTTGATGATGAGTTTGCCAATATTTATTTTCCATCCACAATAAGTGCATGTAGTCCAACTCATCATCAAGGCAAGGTGTGCTTTAACTTAAAGGGAGTGATAGGTTTTGTAGTTAAATTTAACAATGGATAGGTGAAGTATGACACTTACAAAAATGTGATGATTTATGTGTGTTAATTTTTACCATTAACTCTTAATTTGTCCTATTTCATATGATTTTAACCCGGCCCATTCATTGTTCTCATATGATTTTACACCCCAAAAATGGAAAAAGTTGTGTTGTAAAAAAATGTGTTCATAGTTTAAATATTGTTTTCTTCCTTGCGTTTTAAATTCCAGGAGAAAAGGTGGAACTCAGACAAGTTCGTCAACTCAAGTTTTCAAGTCGGTGCTCAACAAAGGTAATGCACTTTATCTTCTATTTTATTTATTATGTGTTATTTTTTTAAATTCAGTATCAGATTTTGTAGATAGGTCGCATTTATGAATTTCATGATATTTGTTTTTGCTTTGTTGTCTTTATTGTGAGTTTAAGGTTCTGGTTCTATATATGTATGTATATATACATATATATATATATATATATATATATATATATAAATTATCATAGTAGTCCCTTTCATTTATATATTTTACGATCTCATCTAGGCTATAATACAAATTTACCTAATTCAATAATTGTTTCGTTAATATTAATTGTCTTTGTCTTTTTGATATGTTTGAAAGTAAAGGTTATTCACTCAGCGTTGAGGTGTGTTTTAAAACAAAAGGAGTGATAATTTAGGTAGGCAAAACATAAGAAGAAGTAGTTGAGGTATGAAACTCGCAAAAAAGTGATAGTTTGGGTGTTTCGTTAACCAGTAACTCTAAAAAAGCCAAGGACCACATGACATTTCTCAGTAGAAACATAATGTGTGCGTACCCCAGCTAAGTATCAAGGTGTGTTTTGACCCAAAGAGAGTTATACTTTTGGTAGGTAAATGGAACTATGGATAGTTGAGGTATGAAATCGCGGAAATGTGATAGTTTTGGTGTGTTTTTAGCATTAACTCCTAAAATACTATCAAAGGTCTAAGGACTTGTGTCTTAGGTCACAATTTAGAAACTATGTGAAGTGACCTAAGACAAATATTTAAGTGGAGAACGGTAGAGGGGTGGGTCATCATTCCCGGATTTCAAATGTTTTTGTTGGCCAAGAGGGTCGACTCTAGATATATTTCTCGTTTATTGAAAGAAAACATCAATAGAAGCTTGGAACCACTAAATGTATATTGTTGTGGTAATGAAGGTGAAACTATGTAAGAGTTTAGTTCGTTCATTCCATTAGGATTGAATCCTTCAATTTGCCTTTTCTGATTCGGTTGCAAAGGTCATAGTTAAGAGCGGAATGGCATGTATCTAAGGCAATAGAAACATATTGTCAGCACCTAAGACTACCCTTATTCAGTCTTACTCTAATGGGTGATCCTTACACACCCATACTGGAAAGTAGTTCTAGGACTTAGGGATTGGTAACTAAAGATAACACATGAGCCTTCATTCCTAAATCTGTTTGATGCTAAGTAAGATTCCCAATGTAAAATGTTGATAAGCTACAAACATTGATAATCTAATAATACTAAATGATGTTGATAATAATTAAGAGTAGCTCATGAATACTGATAATTCGATAATAAATTAGAGACACTTTATCTAAAAGCATCTTAAATCATGAAACTGATAATCTATGGCATGCAATTAAATTAATATAGTTCTGATACATGAAATTAACAATGTTCCAAGGGTTTTTAAAAACATTTAAAAATAATGAATGATAGTCTGAAAAACACATAATTAAAGTATTCATGAAGAGGAATGGAAAATATCATGGAATTCATGTTTTTCATAAAATCCTAAGCCTTGTAGAAATCATTAACCGATAAACTGGGTTTTCTTTGAGACGCAAAGGGTGAAAGAATATTCATTGATAAAATCCCACATACCTTTAAAGAATGCACTAGATTGAAATTTTTTATTTTGAGACTTGAAGATGAAGAACCATGGTTTTTTGTTGGGAGGATCCTTCAATGAAAAGAATTTGATTTCTAAGAATTAGTACGTGAATGGGGATTTTAAGTCAATTAGTTTCCCTTAATCAAACTTAGAATAGGTTAAAGATGACATAGTATAGGGATTAAAAGAGTGGGAAAAAACAAAAATGACCCTAAGAGAAAATTGACATCGGCAGGTATTGCGAGGGAATCTATGGTACGTGGTTCCTTTTACGGACCAAAGCTCCCTACCTATAGAAATCTGGCTGAAATATTTGGTCTCTAAAGTTGATCTAGAAATCTATTTATAGTCTATGGTTCAATTTACAATCTGTAAACAATGTTCGTAAAAACAGAGAAAAATCGAGTTTCAGGACTTCAACTTAGCCTATCTATGGCCCGTAAAAGGTTTCAAGACTCGTAAAATAGAGTTAAATGTCAAGTTTCAGTAATTTGATTTAAGGACCAATCTACTACTCGCAAATGTGATTACGCCCCTCAAACTAGACTCGTAAGACTTAATCATAAAATTCCAACCATGAAATTTAATCTACGGATCAAATCTACTGTCTTGAGTTCCTTTTAAGTCCCTTAGATGGCGTTTGTAAAACATAGAATTTTCTGTGGACTTCCATTTTTACTTTTCATGGTCTTGTTAAATACTAAAACCCTCTTAGGTGTTGTTACACCTACATACTCGATCGAGCACAATTTAGAGCTGAGAAATTTATCATGACTAAATTTCCTTACTTGGCTTTTTATGCAGTGGCATGGCTACATAGATTGAAAGTGGTCGGTTGATCACGCTTCATAAAAAAATTACACGGATTATGTAAAAAACTATACGGTGTGTATAGGTCAAAATATCACGTGGATTACTTTTAATGAAATTTTAGGCTCTGCCAGTGTTTGTACATTAATCTTACCTACAAAAATAGATTGTAATGAAGTATCATTTCTATTCTCATTTAAGTATCTTCAAATGCTGATAACATCCTTTCAAGAAGCCTACGATTAAACCTTTTTCTTTCACATTGTGAGATAGCTCTAAGAGGTACTGTCTCAAACTGTAGCAACCACCAGAGATGAGACATAAATTTTACCATGCTTCTACTATATTTGAAAGTGTATTGCATAGTGATCCCTTTACTGCCGTTAGTCTTTTAAATCCCTTGATAGTTTTTTATAAAGGGTTTTAGAATGCACGAGTTCTTCTTTTGACTTGATGTATGTTTCTTCTTTTGACTTGATGTATGTTTCTTAAGCGGCAATGAGATTTATAGAAACAGCTAGTCGAATAGTATGGAGGATATGGACTAGGGTAGAGGTATAGTTAGATAGTTGAGAGTGTTATTCTTTTATACTGCTAATCATATTATTACTCTTGGGGTTTCTTGGTATTCCACTTATGTTACATTTTGATGTTTCTTGCACTTCAATTATTTTATTATTTTGTTGTAGTTACTAATTCTTTTTAGTATGTTCTCTCATTCCTTCTTGAGTATTTTGCCTTGGTTTCGTCATTCCTGTTGTTTTCTTTTTTCAAACTGATTTTGTATTGCTTTTACTTGAGCTGAAAGTCTATCAGAAATATCCTCTCTATCTCCCCACTTGCACTGTTATTGTTCATGTCGAATAAAAGACAACTGTGCTAGTACCTTAACATTTTTGTTTTTGCGGTCATTTGAGGAACAACAAGAATCCTTTTTCTTTTATCTAATAATACTTTGATAAAACACAATAATTTAGGTACAGATAAACAAGAATTCACATTTTCTTGCTAATTTCAGCGATTCATCTTAGTTCTTATAAGCATTACTACTATTTCAATGAAGATGTTTTTCCAAAACTCACGTATGACGAACGTATACTAACTAATTACTGTGTATTACACTAATATGATCTTACTTCCTTCGAATTTGAAAGTTTTTATATCATACAGAAACCTAGGATTGTCTTGTAGGCCATTTATCTTGTACTCATAGAACAAAGTCAGAAATTGTGTTTAACATGAGTAGCATGGTACGACAAGTTCATTTGCGCTTACCTCACACATACTGTGTTGTATCAAACTATTGTCTACTTTATCCCTTTTCTTTTCAGCTATGACTGCACAAATAGCACTAGAAACTACAGTTTGAATTCTCGGATTGGCGTATATGGTATTATTTATGCCTCCAACTCAAAAAAATTATGGTTCACCATATTGTCCTCTGGTGACTTTGCCAAGGGTCCAAATTAGTGATAAGAGATATTTATCTGACAAAGGTGGTGTTGACTAGGACACGGCAAATCACATCATCATTATTTTTCATGGCTTCGATAGTTCCAAAAGCTTGATGTTACTGATATCTGAAGTATGAAAACTTTTATAACTCCATATTTAGCATCATGATCAAGTTTGCTTGCACCTGCAATAAGGTTGAAACCCTGAAAAGTCTTGCTGAGTCCGATCTTTAACGTTGGACTCAGCAAAACTTTTCTGACTTTCAATCATATTTCAAAGTTCAAGCAAACTTGGAAATGACATGCATAATAGATACTTAAATGAATACGCTAAATATGGAGTTTTAAAAGTTTCCATACTTCGGATATCAGCAACATCTAGTCTTTGGAACTGTCAAAGCCATGAACAATAATGAACTTGTGCTTTGAATTTTCCTTGGTAACGCCACCCTCTTTGTAGGCTACATATCTTCCTTCGATGAGTTGGACCCTAGGCGAAGTCACCGGAGGAAGATCTTGTGAGCCACAAACATTTGGAGGGGGAGGCTTAAGTAATATCAAATAAGCCCATCCAAGCATTCCAAGACCATGATATTGAATCCAAGGGAACTTCTCTTCTAGATAACCATTGAGTTCTAATGCAATTAATCTGATAAAAGGAATTTTTGTATCGATCAGAGCAATGTCCCAATTTCTAATCTAACTATGAGGTCGTGATGAAAAGATTCAACATAGTTCCAGAATTATGACAATCATAATGATTAGCGCATACTAGCTATGTTAGTGCAACATTAGATGCTTTTGGGGGCGGAAAAATTACATCATATATACAAGGTAAATATGTATAACTTTTTATGTATATAATAGAGATATTGACTCATTGTTAATTCACAATGATAGTTATTGTGAAACCATATTGAGGAAACATTTCACTAGCTAAAGGTGAGTTTAGGAGCAACGATAACGTTGTCTATGTGTGACCTATAGTCCACGAGGAAGAAACAACTAGTGTTTGAACCAGAGTAAGTTATCCATATCACGTCCATTATAAGGTGCATCCCTTTCACGAACTTTGCTAACGTCGGATGCTTTGTGCACCATGATTCCCCTTTTGCATGTATTTGTGGACAAAATGGTGACTTGCTACAAACATAAGTGGATCAACATATGTGATAATATCAAATATATGTTAGTCTTTCATTCTCAACTTAGACATACAATTGGAATTTGGAGAATCGTCCAAATTTTTCTATGGCTTTTAAATATTTTATTTTGTTAATTATTATGTTTTATATTACTTTTTACATAATTTCAAATAAACATATTACTTTCTCTCTCTACGTGTGTGTGTGTACATATATATATATATATATATATATATA
>NC_028643.1:48433679-48462656 GCF_001406875.1 Solanum pennellii | reverse complement strand
ATATATATATATATATATCCCCATTTACGTGGCACGTCTAGAATTTAAAGAATCAATTATATGTTTTTTGAAATATTTCAAGTTGTTAATTAGTGAGATTAATAGGGATTTTGCGTCATTTTCAAAATCACATTTATTACTTTTTTGTCTCAATTTATGTGGCACCGATAAAATTTTGAGAGTCAATCAAACATTTTATATCTTCTAAATTTAAATATTTTAAAATGTAAATTATGGTGATTTGTAGATTTTTTATATGTCAGTTGCAAAAATCAAAAAGAATAAAAAAAAATATAATCAAAATTAAAAACGAAAAAATATAAAAATTACATAAGTGAGCTTGGCTAAAAGCAGGCTTGTCTTCCAAGAAGTGTCTGCTCCTAGACTTCTCTATATAGTAGTAATGAGGTGTAAAATTCATATTTATCTAATCCTTAGGCCAAGGTGCCCTTTTTTTCTTTTTTAGAATGCATCAACCAAATGGAATCAAAGTTTCATGCTCAATTTTGAATTAGAAAAGGTTTTAAGGGTCACACGTCAAATCTGGAGTCACATATTAGTCCTTGGTATCACATTAGCTCATATTAAACCTTTATACCATGGAAAGTTATACTGAATGCTTTTATGGGGATTATACGTCAAACTTTATACTTAGCTCACATTGTTATATGTTTGTCATTAGACCTCCCACAATCTAGTCTTAGATTAGTGCATTGACCTATCAATTGCATATTCATTTACTTGGTCATTGCATAAGTTCATATTTTTTAGTTTCATGTTCAGTTCAACATATCAGAGTTATCATGTTTAGTTTATCTAATTATGGTTCATATCTCTCATACTTACTACATTCAAAGTACAGACCACATACTTCTTACGTTAGCTTATTTTATAATATAGGTTCAGATTCCCACGATTAGTACGACTTCTAATCAACTCAATAACACTTTTGCTATGTCAATTTTCTATTACAACCCTTATATTTATTTCAATTATTTTGACTTTCAGTTTTTAGACAATTAGAATTAGTTTGGGTTTTCTCCTAGTAACTCATCTAAGTAGAGTCTCTCAATTATATAGTTAGATATTAGTATTGATCGTCATTCAAGAAAATAATGTACAATATTACAATCTCAAGTGTCTTCCCAAGTCAAGTCATGTCATTACCTTCTAGTAGCCTCATGTATGACCATTAGACTCTTACCATCAATTTACATATCCTCTAAGTTCTGATATCAATTGGAACCTTTCCTTTCTTGTATTGTTTCAGTAACACCTTTGATACAGAAAAGATAAAATTTTAGTCCTTCAGAAAATATGGTACCAGAACTGTCGGATGCCACAAACAATTCGTAATCTGACGCACGGACCATGGGCACACTCGTGATTAGCCAGTCTAGTTTTCCTAAAATGACAAGTTCTAGTACTTTTTCTATGGTTCACCAGGACAGTACGTTATCCCATACAAAAGTCGTAGTCCGTAGGTAGGTATAATATGTGAGTCTCAAAATTGATAGAATTTTTAGAGTAAATATCGACTAAACCACAAATACCATGCATCGTCCGTCATTTAATCCACCGATAGTACATAGGCCCCTTCATCTGATGGACCAGATATCAAGTGTCTGAAAGCATCGACGGTAGACAAGGATAGTCTGTAGGTTAATAGACAGACTGTAGTTTGCCACCGTCGATCGTGTCAACAGTTATTTTAAGAAGAAATTTTGGGTATTTTCCTAATTATTCTAGCCTAATATTACGTCGGTTTTCCCATTAACAAAAGACTTATATAAGTTTTTTAACCCCCAAAATTTCCCCAATTTCAATAATTCTTTCAAATTCTTAAAAGAAGAACAAATCTTCCTCTCAAATATTTCTTTCTCTAGAAGTTGAAGAAGAAAGCTAGGGTTAGCAACTCAAGTCTCCAATTCAACCATCGAAGTCATGCTTTTGAGAATATACTTGTCATTATGACTTGATTATATGATCTTGAGAATATACTTGTCATTATGGTTGTGGCTTATTTAATGGATCCGGTTTTGCGTTTCGACACACTAACTTGAATTGGTTACCACGTTCCAGTAAAATTATGGGATCGATTGTTCTTACATAAACATTGGATAGGGTACCATGTTCCGGTATGCTAACAATTTGGATTTAGGTTCCATGAGAGGACCAACTACTTGATATAACCGTGATATTCGATAATTGTGATATTCTACGTTGTTCATAAATGTTAATGATATTGTATATGTTCATGCATGATTGTATAAGTATGTTGTATTGACTTACTTATATTGCACTTCGTGAGATAGTCGTGTCATCCTACAAGTATAATATAGTTGTGTACTAATATTGCAGTGGCTCTTTCTTTGTTGAGTATGGGGCATCTTCAGGCGGATTTTGATAGACCTCGTCTAGAAGATCATTGATCTCTTCAAAATCAAACGTGAGTTAGTTCTTCTGGACTGCCATGAGTTCTCTATCCGTCTACGTTCACATTCTCGACTTAGACTTTTTAGTTAGTTATTAATTCATTAGTTAGGGTTGTAGTTCTTCTTGTTTAGACTTGTTGAACTTTAGATGTTTTGGTACATTGACTTTCAGGTTCTAGACGTATTACTTTTGCATTGTTAGTTGTTTAGATCTTTTCTAAGTTTATGGAAACTTAAGGTTTAGCCATTATTCTTATCTTAATTGCTTTAGTTTTGGTTTAGTTGTTTAGGTTGAGTTGTAGTAGTAGTTTTCCCACCAGAGGGTTAGTTGGGTGTCAATCACGATGGTCTGGATCGTGACAGCATGTCTAACCCATATTTTCTCGATATTGATGATTAAAATGGAATTTTAAACTATGAATGGTTCATTAGGAAATTATACATGTTTTTATGAAATTGATGAATATGGTGCAGATTGCTTTGGAAATAAAAGCATATAAGTTGTTATAGTAGTTAGTTATTATGAAAGGGTTACTCACATAACTATTTTATTCTTGGATGTGAAAGGTTTTCTCAGATAAAGATTTCTAAAATTGAAAGTTCTTCTCACCAATAATCAAGTAAAATAAGGAGTTATTCTAAGAATGAGACAATCAACAATTACCATGACCTCTAAAATAAGACAAGATTTGATTACCGATGTCACATGATGTAAGTACAAGAGGCGATTATTACCCATGTTCTTCTATAAGATAAGATTAATATGATTAAGAACTATTCCATAGAAGTTAATCTTATTATCGAGTGGAAAAGTGGTAATTGCCTGTATCCCATAACTATGTGGCAACATAGGATTGTCTAGATAGATATTAGCTAGTGTATCCACATAATCTTGAATTCACAGTCCTTCCCTTGGCAAGTGGGACAACCCTTTTTGGTGTCGGAGACATCATATTCCACGTTAGTAGCTCATATTGTCTTATATGTCGGTTAAGGATACTTCCCACGAGCAAGCTATGATGGACTAATGTTACCTCAAGAAGTGTCTCATATGTATTTCAAGATGATATTATGCACATTGACCATTATGATTCATGTATATAACCTCTTATTTCACGTTTTACCTTAATCATTGCATACCTTGAATAATTTCTCTCTATTTAAGTATGTTTTCAAATGTTTTATACATGTAAATCAGACTTGTACTAACTTATAGTTTTACTTACATTTTCCCCAAATGTGGGGTCCGGCCTTACAAATTCACACCTTCGTGGCTAGGGATATCATGTAGAAGTTTGGAGATTGATGATTATTTCAAAACCAAAACCCTCCCTTTCTCAGCTTCTTAGCCCTGTATAAACCCCCTTTCTCAGATATCAGTTGACTTGACTTCTATTGGTAATAGGTTGTTTTGAATTTTTGTTTAGCTAGATCGCCTTAAAACTCATCAACTTTATATTTGTCAAGATAATTTTGGGTTTCTCTATGTATGGATTATCATTTGTATCCCTATGTTAAATCCTTTTTCTTGATATTAATTGTTTGGGAATTTTGGTGTTAAGTTTATATGTAATAAAACTATGTCTTGTTGGCTTTAATACTCTTGTGGTGTTAATGGATTTTGAAACTTTGATAAAGGAGATTCCTTTTTATATTGAATCACCTTGATTTGGGTCATTTTAATGTGTGTAAAGTATGAGTCAATTTATTTTTTGAATTTATATTTGTTTCTACAATTTTATGTATTGTGGTGAATGTGTTTACTTACAATATTGTGAGGTTGGTGTGCACTTTGCATATCCTCTATGCAAGGCATGGTTGTGTGATGGTGAATCCTCTATTTTATTTTCTTAACAAATACAGATAAATAGCTAACCCAACTAGAAGCTAGCGTAATTAACTTGTGACTGACATATGGTTTATGTTGATTGAGTGATTGATGAACCTTCATATTTCTTTTGCATTTATGCATGTATTATTATCATCTGTTTCTATTGTTTAATGTATTGTAGTGAATGTCTTTACTGATAATATTATGAAGTCGGTTAGCCTCTCTTTTATCGAGACATGGTTGAGCTATGATGAATCCCCTATATTTTGATCTCTTATCAAGAAAAGAAAAGAAGAAGATGAACCCTCTTAACAAATACAAATAATAACTAACCCAACTAGATACTGACCCAATTAACTTGCACTGAGATGTAGTTCATGTTAATCGATGAGGTTTATGAAACTTCATATTTCATACCCTTTATTGCTTTCTCTCTTGAGTTGTTCTACTCCATATTATAGCATAGATGTCAGGGTGTCTGGTACATGGCCGAAAACAGATGAGATGTAACTTATAATAGGTGTATTGAATAAAAATAAGATTTTGTTGTTAATGATACCCTGCGTAATATGGGGAAATAGGCATCCTCTATTTTGCCTCCTATTGTCCATAGACCATACATGAGTCGAGTTCTTGTATTGTACTAGTTTTACATTCCATGTGAATCTTCTTTGAAAGTATGATTTATTTTATGTGTATTTATACCTTTTCATCACTTTAATTTGTTTTCTTTGCATATTACGCAAGCTTTAAGGCTTGGGTGGATAACCTGACTACGAAATGCATGATCTCATTAGCTTGAATTTACCACTGGGAGATGCATTTTGATTGATTTCATAGTAAGTGAATTTAATAGTGGATCATACTGGTTAAGTGGATAAAACCATTTACGACAGTTAAATGTACAATAAATTAAGGTTTTTTGACTTAACTCTCTGGTATAAATTTAATTCCTATTACCATGTCTTATAAGTTATAACTCATTTCCCTTTTATCATGCCTGTTTTTGCCATCGTTCTCTGAAAAGATGGCAGGAATGCTTATGTTTCTGCGAGATTCAACTCAAAATCTTTTTCCTTCATTTCAATACATTTGTGGTGCTTTCTCCTATAATATACCCTGGATAGGAGCTGCTAGAGATGATTCCAGTTTCTTTATCGTTACCGTAAAGCTTGTGGATTTTTCACTGGAGCATGTTGGTGAACATATATGGTCTAGTTATTTCCTTGAGGATTAATATCTCCTCAAACCACTTTAGTTTTAATGTTGTCCTACCAGAGAGCTAATACACGATTGGTTAGATGGCGTTGGTGTTGGAGCATTTACACCTTGATGTTTTGCATTCAATTTTATCTCTAAGTTATTCAAGAAGTCTTTTAGGATTTTGTAATACATGTATCTAGTAATTTGTGATACATGTATCTAGTTATTTGTGCTCCTTTGATTTATCTTATTATTAGTATAAATAGAGATGTAGTTGATAATTTTAATCATCCCAAGTGGCCTTAAGTAGCACATATAAAACTTGAGCATTCACATAGTATTCTCCTGCCATATTACCTACAAATTGGTATAAAGAGTAGGTTTCGTTCTTAATCGGGGTTAGGTGAAGAAAATATATGTTCAAGAATAAATGAAGGTCTTGATTCTTCAATTGTTCTGACTCCAATTTTTTATGGAACTCATTTTAAATACCGGAAGATAAGAATGAGAACACATTTGAAAGCTGAAGATTTGTGGACCATTGTTGCAAATGCTTTGAAGAGACTAACAACGATTGTGAACTTACAACAGTAGATATGAAAAATATCGAGGCTAAGTATCGTCAAGTTGCAAAAGCCTTGAGAAAAATCCAAATGGGAGTCTCAAGAGCATATTTAATAAAAATTGCTACTTGTGGAGGAAGCTTAGGATTCTCTGGAAACTGAGGTGTATGGTTACGAAAAGGTACGCACTATAAATATTCAAACTCTTAGAAGAGACTTTCAAAATTTAAAGATGATAGAATTTGAAAAAAATAGATGATTATTGGACAAGACTCATGAATATTGTTAATGAAATAAGAAATCATGGTGATATATTTTAATTAGTGTTACAGAAAATATGTGTACATTGTTGCTATCTCTAAGGAGACGAAATATCTTTCAAAGAATTCCATCAAAGATCTAGTTGAATTTTTCCGTGCACACAAGAAACGAAGATTTTTTCGTGAAGATTGACCCAAAGACACAGCTTTCCAGACCAGAACAAATGAGAATGCTCAAAATTCTCAAAATATCAACAAAAGAAGAATCAAAATCCAAAAAATTAAAGCAGCAGGATTGCAATGTTTCTTCCTAGAAGGTTGAAGAAAAATGAGAGAAAAGCTAAAGTCTTTTTTGTAAAGTTTGTAAAAAGACTAATCACACTGCAGTAAAACGTTGTCACAAAGGAAAGTCCCAATATAACTTTTCTAAAAAGTTTGGAGACACTGAGAAGGATTGTTGGCACAAGAAGTGGGAGCAAGAAAAGTTTTGTTAAAAACAAGAGGAAGAATGGGAAGAAAATCTTTTCTTTACTTCCAAATCTGATGGTCAACAAAAAACAATGAATAGTATGTTGATAGTGGTTGTAGTAATCATATGACAGGAGATGAAAAGGCTTTCCTCTCAATTAATAATAGCATCACTACTAATGTGAGAATGGGGAATGGAGTCTTAGTTGATGCAACAGGTAAAGGTACCATTTCAATCAACATAAAAGGGAGAGGTAAGAAAATTCGTGATGTGCTTTATGTTCCTGAATTGGAAGAGAATTTGCTTAGTGTTGGTCAATTCATGGAAAATGGTTATTGCAAGATTTATGATAAAATTGATTTATATCAAGTCATTGTTGATGTAGAGATGATAAAAAGAAAATTCGCATTCAAAATATAAAATGTAGATAATTTATGGCTTCGGCACGAATAGTTTTGTCACTTGAATTTTCATGGTTTGAAGCTTCTCAAGCAAAAATACATGGTGCAAGACTTTTCAAAGATACATTCTAAGAATAAAGTAGATATTATTTCTATGATATATTTAGATGTGTCAAATCATAAAGAGGACGAGGAAGAGGGATTTGTCCCTCAATGATTAGAAATCTCATATGCAGATGATGAAGAACCACTTCCAAGAGAAACAAAAATGTTGAATGACATTTATCAAAGATGCAACTTTGTCAGTGTTAAGAAAGAAAATTATGAGGAGTCAATAATTATAAGGAGTCAATAAAGCAAGACAATTGGAAGAAAGCCTTGGTAGAAAAAATTCGGAAGACAGCGAAAAATAATACTTTGGAGTGTGTGAGTATACCCAAAAAAAGAGAAGTTGTAAGTCTAAAGTGGATTTGTAAAATCAAATCCAATCAAAAAGGAGATATTCAAAAACACAGGAGAAAAGCGAAACTCAGTTGCAACTATTTTCATCCAGGAGAACAACTTGCTGACATCTTGACCACAACACTTCCAAGTGAAAAGTTTTGTCATCTTCGAAAAGGCATTGGAGTTTTTAAGTAAATGCATTAAGGGAGAGTGTTGCAATTAATGCATTCAAACCTTGATATTTAGAATTTCAATATTGTTACTTAGTTTCTAAAGAAGTTTTTTAGAATTTTGTAATACATGTATCTAGTAATTTGTGATACATGTATCTACTTATTTGTGCTCATTTGATTTACATTATTATTAATATAAATAGAGATGTAGTTGATGATTGTAATCATCTCAAGTGGCCTTAAGTAGCCTATATAAAACTTAAACATTCTCTAAAGATAGTATTCTCCTTCCATATTTGCTACAGTTGGATGGCGAGTTCGGTGTTCTCTCATTTCGGTTACTGATATCTAGAAAGCACTCTAGTGTCATTTACTGTGTTACACTGTCTGTGTGATAGTTTGCTTGTCATGTTTTCCCTTTCCATGTTGTCGGTTGTTGATATTAGTTGTGTAGTTGTTGTGCTTTAGTTTCCTACTTGTTTGAAGGACAATAGCATCTCACTCTTGTGAAAGAAGTTCCGAGGTGAATTTTAGTATTTGCTACATTAAATCTTCTTTTCTCTAATCATGTTGTGAAAGGGTTGAGTTCCTGTACTTGGTCTTTGTATTTTTTCTAAACCTATTGTTTCTTCCGCTTTGTTTATTGTATTTTTTCTTGTTGATACTATTCTTTTCTCCAATATTTTCTATATGGTTTCTTCACTATCGTATTTCCTTTTCTTACTTATTTGGATATGCTTTACTTGGGTCAAGGGTTTATTGGAAACAACCATTCTACCTTCACAAGGTTGGGGTTCTGCTGCATACACACTGCCCTCCTCAATTGCATTTATGTGATTATACTGAGTATGTTGTTATTGTTGTCGTACTTGGTATATGTAGGTATCTATTTTGCAATATTCTACTACTACAATTGTGTTCTTATTTTGTTATGTCTAGAACTCTTTTGGTCATTCTCGCTATATGTCACATAAAACATTGTCTAAAGGGACAACATGGTGCACAAAGCATTTCATTAGGAGGGTCCAGAAAATGGTACAGTTGAAATTGTTTGGCCTTGGTATTAATTATTCTAAAACGTACTAGAGATTATATTTTGATGAATTTGAAAGGTTATCTTTGACTTTTTCAGAGCTGAAAGTTACATTCTAGGATAAATGCGTATTTGGAGAAATATTGATATCATAGGAAAATATCTATTTATCATCCTTTTTCAACTATATAAGACTTTTAAGGGATTTAATTTTCTAAGTAATATGATTAGTGATAAGTTGTTTCATTATAGTACCGGCAAAATGAGCTCATATTTTTGTGACCAATCCAAACCGCTCATATTTTAGTGAGTTGGATGAGTGACTTTTTACATTGGGAAAATATGGGTATAAACCCATATTTGACCCATAAAAATATGGGTAAAATAGGGGTGACCAATAGGTAAAATATGGATTAGCCAAATGGATTAAACTTCTAACTTTTATTCATTAAAAATTCAGGATATCACTAAAAAATAGTGTAACTTCTCTTTCTTTTTTATGTTATTCTATCGAAATAACTATTATTCTCTCTAAGTCTGACCCTTCAAAAATATATAATTTAAATGTACATTTACCTTATTAATCATAATTATATTTTATTTATTTATTTAATTTTTATATTGGATAATCAATAATAGTGCAAAATAAGCAAATCATGTATTAGTATTGACATTCTTTAAAGTGCTATAAGCATGTTTTAGTCTTAAAATGCATATATTCATTTACTTTGAAATTAAAAATATTTTCATCTAGTTATTACATACAACAAAAAACTTCTTTACTATTCATGTGCTTGTGTCAAAGAAAGGTTTTGTGACTTCTCACTGCATTAGGATTGATTGTTATGTAATTCAATATATGTATAGATTTAGTTTTTATTTTTCATGTATGACTATTAATTTTAGTAGATTTATAGTTTTATATAATGTATATTAAAATTAAAGTATCATATATGTCAGTACAGTAGCATCAACTTTCCAAGATTTTGTAACATCAACTTATGAGTTGTCACTTCCTCCTCTTTTTACAGTATGCTTTGATTTTCATTTGATAGTACAGAGAAAATCCAATAATGTATGTATCATTTAAAAATTTATCGTTTTTAATACAATTTTTTTATTAAGTATTTTAAGATAAATGTATGATGCACGTGTTCAACAACTAATTATTAGTAAAGTTGACATAATATATAAATATGACCTTAAAAGAAATTCATGCCTTTAAAATTTGAGTTAAGAGTAAACACAAATGCATACACAGACTCAGTGATAGTCGACTGGATTTTTCTTTGGTTTTGTGGAAATAATCCATGCAAGTATTATTCCTAAGTCTTTGGAAATAATGACTTCAATCAATTTCCTTACCCCTCAGTTTAAGCAATTCACCTTTAAATTCTTTTGACAGAAAATTTTGTCACAATATTGTTAGAATGATATTTTTTCTATTCTATTTCATCTTTTTAAATATTTTTATCCTTTTACTAAAAAATGGAAAGAAGTTAGTTTATTTTTAAATTAAAAAAATATTATAGTTTTTTTTACTTCCTGACTAAACTGTAGCCAAATTATCTAATCATTTAGCACTTTCTTTATTCTTGTGATTGTGTCAATGGGATGATATTTCAATAAAAGTTTGTGGCAATCACAACCAATTAACTTTATTAATATGTTTTTTTTAAAAAAAATAAAAACCATTTTATCTATAATGACTAAATACTATTTTCTCTGTGCCAGTTTATGTGATTCCCCAAAAAAATTACACATTTCTATATTAAGTAACATTTTGACTGTAAAATATCTTTTTTACAGTTAATGAAATGATTTACAACCACACATATGTCTAACCTTCATTTTGGACAAGAAATTTTAAAAGTCTTCTTTTCTTTTTTAAATTTCGTGTCGAGTGAAACTACCCCACATAAAACGGAACGGAGGGAGTAAAAGAAGAGGAGACATAGGGGGTTCAATTGAACCTACTTGGTCGATCTATGTTCACGTTGAATGTCATATTCCTCCTCCATGTAGTTTAAATTTGAGTTATTGGGTTTTTATTTGTATTAATCAAACTCGTAAACGAATATTACGTTTAATGTATCACAATACATCTAAAAGGATCATTAGTGGCAATTAATTTTTAATTGCCGCTAAATATATATATATATATATATATATATATACATATATATATATATATATATATATAAATATATCTTTGGCGGCAATTAACATTCCTCATATATGTCCCTTAAGCGTGTAGGGACATTGATTCTAACGACACTTAACTAATACCAATAAAGAATTTAGCACTCTTCATTAATGTCTATATTTAATACCCCTAAAAGCTATTTTTATTGTAGTGATCCCTATAAAAAATTTCTTGACTATAATATATTTACTTCTGTTTTTCTTGATGATGTCGTGAAGACTTGGGAAAATACCAATCATATAAGTGAATAATAATACATTTGAAAAACACAATCAAAGGTTGCCAAGTAATGTACAGCATGAAGAAAAACATTTTCTTATTGATTCTTCTCTTTATAATAAATTTTATATGTCACTTGCTTCCTCAAATGAGAGAGACTAACAAGCTCTACTAGCTTTTCAAAATCTTCTTACAAGTCCCAGTCATTTATTGGGCAATAATTGGACCAAAAATACTTGTTTTTGCTCTTGGTTTAGTGTCACTTGCAGGTTAAAAAGGCAAAGGGTTGTGGCCTTGGCTATTCGTAATTTGCAACTTCAAGGAACAATTCCTTTCTCAGAGAGCTCAATCTTTGGAACAACTTATTTCGTAGTGAAATTCCTAACGGAATTGGCCTCTTGCCTCGCTTGCTGCAACACTGTTTAGATACATTATATCTGATGTTTCTAAACATATCTAACTACCAACTTTCTGGTTGTATTCCTTCAAACATATGCCAACTCACAGAGCCCAAGGTTTGTCCGTGTCTTTCAACAGGATAACACGAGACATACCAAGAAATATTTGTTGTTTATCCAAGCTCAAGGGGTTTTATATTGGAGATTATCCAATAAAAGGGACTATTACCACTTCATTGGGCAATATTTCCACTCTGCAATATCTTTATTGTTGAAACAGTCACATAGTGGGACAAATTCCTCCGAAATTAGGGAAGCTAACAAATTTGAAGGAATTAAGGTTTGACTCTAATTATAATCTTATTCGTCGAATTCTGGAATCTATTTTCAACATATCTTCTTTGGAAATCGTTGATTTAAATTTCAATAACATCTCTTGAAATAGTTGGTTTTGGTTCTTGTAGAATCAAACTAAATGGAAGATGAATTAATATGAATATTTGGTAGGAAGATAATTAGTACAAAATACAAGTAAAAGATTATATCTTGGTAGGTGAAAGTTAGGCAAACCATAAAATGGTTTGCTATCTTAACCTTGACAATTTTGACACATAGTGATGTCATGGATGACATCAATAGGATGAATTTATTCCTATAAATAGGTAGCTCTTAATTCATTTTCAAATCATCCTTTCACTTGCCTTCTCACCTTCTAAGGCATTGTGTTCTCTCTCTTGTAGTATTTCACTTATATTCTTTGTATAGTGAAATAAATATTGGTGCAGTTGTTCTTTGGTGGACGTAGGATCATTTTGATCCGAACCACGTTAAATATTGTTGTTCTTCCTTGTTCTTTAGTTTCACGTTTCCGCTAACAATTGGTATCAGAGCAAGGTTCTGTCTGAGTATGCTCTGTGGTTGCAGCACAGTCTGAACTTCCACATCAGAAAAGGATTACTTTGGTTTTCTGTAGTTCCAAATACATTGTAGTAGAAAAGGAAGAACAAGTAAAAAAAAAATGAGTTCCATGAAGTTTGAAATTGATAGATTTAGTGGGCGCAACAACTTCAATATCTGGAAAATCCAGATGATAGCGTTACTGCGGAGGGAAGGTTCAATCCATGCTATTGACGGAAAGTACCCCGATAAGATATCGGATTCCGACAAAGAAAAGATTGAAGGAGATGCATTGAGTGCAATCCAACTGTCCCTTGCACCTAACGTACTTTGTGAAGTGAGTACAAGTACCGAAGAGACGGCCAAAGAGTTATGGGAAAAGCTGGAAGGGCTTTACCAGGACCAGTCAGTGACAACAAGGATGTTGTTACAACGGCGTCTTCATACATTTAAGATGGATTCAGGTACTTTGTTGCAAGACCATCTAGATGCGTTCAATAAACTTGTGATGGACTTACAAACTGCTGGAATTAAAAAGGACGAGGAGACACTTGCATGTTCTTTACTATTTTCATTGACTTCAAAATATCGTGATATTGAGAATTCAATGATGTATAGCAAACAACCTATTAAACTTGAGCAAGTGCGGCAAGCACTAAACTCTTGTGATGTGCGGATGCATTTTGAAGGAGACAAAAGTGACGAAGCTAGTGGACTCTTTGTAAGAGGTCGTACTAGCCAAAAGGGAAGGAGCAAATCGAAGTACAGATCAAAGTCTCGTGTGAACAAAAAGAATGCGGAGTGTTGGGGCTGTCACAAGAAGGGGCACTTTGAACGAGATTGCCCTATGTCGAAGTCCAAAGAAAAGGCGAGTGCATCCATTGTTGAGAAAGTACATGATAATGATGATGATTATGTACTAACAACATCATGCAATAATGGAGTCTATGACAACAAATGGATCTTAGACTCTGGTTGTACTCTGCATATGACATTCCGAAAAGATTGGTTCAGCAGCTATGAAACAAGCAGAGGAACTGTATTAATGGGCAATAATGCAACTTGTAAAATAGTTGGCATTGGTTCAGTTCATGTTCGCTGCCATGATGGAATCATGAGGACTATTACAGAAGTCCGTCATGTTCCTGATCTAAAGAAGAATTTGATCTCCCTGGGTACTTTAGATAAACAAGGCTATAAGTACATGAGTGAAGGAGGAACTATGAAAGTGACTAAAGGGTCTTTAGTCATGTTGAAGGCCAAGCTGGAGGATGGCCTCTACACACTTGCGGGAAGCACCATTATTGGCTCTGTAAATGCATCTACAGTGCAGTTATCTAATGATGACAAGGCAAAATTATGGCACATGAGACTAGGCCATATGAGCGCACGAGGATTGGAGATGTTGAGCAACCGCAACCTTTTGAATGGTGAGAAGATCAGCACACTTGAATTTTGTGAGCACTGCGTCTTAGGGAAGCAGAAAAAGGTCAGCTTCAGCACTGGCAAGCACAAGACGGGAGGGGTGCTAGACTACATCCATTCAGATTTATGGGGTCCCTCTAAGCTTCCATCAAAGGGAGGAAAGAGGTATCTTCTCACATTCATTGATGATTTTTCACGAAAGGTTTGGGTGCGTTTCCTGAAGACAAAAGGTGATGCTTTTGAAGCATTTAAAGAGTGGAAGATTTTGGTTGAAAATCAAATTGAGAGGAAAATCAAGTATCTTCGCACGGACAATGGCTTGGAGTTTTGCAGTGAAGAGTTCAATGATTTCTGCAAGGTTCATGGGATCGCAAGGCATAAGACGGTCAGGCACACACCACAGCAGAATGGAGTTGCCGAGAGAATGAACAGAACTCTTCTTGAGAAGGCTCGTTGTATGCTCTTACAAGCTAAGATGTCCAAAGTATTTTGGGCTGAAGCAGTTCATACTGCTTCTCATATTGTCAATCGGTCTCCAGCATCAGCGATTGACTTTAAGACTCCGAATGAGGTCTGGTCAGGTGAACCCTCTAACTATTCATACTTGCGAATATTTGGGTGTCCAACTTATTATCATGTTAATGAAGGTAAGCTTGAACCAAGGGCTAAAAAGGCCATATTCGTAGGGTATGTTGATGGAGTAAAAGGGTACAAACTATGGTGTTTGTCTTTACTCAAATTTGTAGTTAGTAGAGATGTTACCTTTGATGAATCCTCTATACTTGATCCTCGTAAAGTTTCTATGGAGTTATCTAGAAACGAGAACAACGAGCAGGTGGAGCTACCGGTGGAGCTTACCAAGAAACGGGATCAAGAGACTCAAAGTGATGAGTCAAAAGATGCAGAAGAACTTGCTTCCAATGAACCATACACAATTGCGAAGGGAAGGGACAAAAGGCGGATACGGAAACCGGAACGTCTTATAGAGCAAGAAAATCTGATTGCACAAGCGTTCGTAGCTGCAGAAGAAGAGATTAAGGATCTCGAGCCCTCTTCGTATATTGAAGCAACTTCTTGCAAAGATGCTGCACAATGGCAGTTGGCCATGATGGAAGAGATGGAGTCTCTTCACAGAAATGAGACATGGGTCTTAGTTAAAAGGCCAAAGGGGATGAGGACAGTTGGATGCAAATGGGTCTACAAAAAGAAAGAAGGTATTCCAGAAGTGGAAGCTGCTAGGTTCAAGGCGAGATTGGTTGCAAAGGGTTTCAGTCAGAAGGAGGGAATTGACTACAATGAGATCTTTTCTCCAGTCGTGAAACATAGCTCAATTCGCGTGCTGCTAGCATTGGTTGCACAATTTGATTTAGAGCTTCAACAGCTTGATGTCAAAACTGCTTTTTTACATGGTGATCTAGAAGAGACAATCTATATGGATCAGCCTGAAGGTTTCCTAGCTGAAGGAAAAGAAGACCATGTATGCCAACTGAAGAAGTCTTTGTATGGTTTGAAGCAATCCCCTAGACAGTGGTACAAGAGGTTTGATGCATTCATGACTACACATGGATTTTCGAGGAGTGCATTTGATAGTTGTGTGTATCACAAGAAGATGTCTGGTAACTCTATGATTTATCTTTTGTTGTATGTTGATGATATGCTTATTGCTGCTAACAACATCACAGAGATAAATATTTTGAAGAAACTGTTGAGCAAGGAATTTGACATGAAGGATCTAGGAGTTGCAAAGAAAATCCTTGGAATGGAAATTTCAAGAGAAAATGGTGTTGTACATCTTTCTCAGAAGAGGTACATCCGAAAAGTTCTTGAAAGATTCAATATGGATATGAGCAAGCCTGTAAGTACACCTTTAGCTTCTCATTTCAAGCTTTCAGAGTTACAAATGCCTCAATCTATGGATGAGGTGGAGCATATGTCAAAGGTTCCTTATGCGAGTGCAGTTGGTAGCATTATGTATGCTATGGTATGCACACGTCCAGATATTGCCCAATCTGTAAGTGTAGTAAGCAAGTACATGGCAAATCCAGGAAAAAGGCATTGGGAAGCTGTCAAGTGGATATTGAGATATCTCAAAGGAGCTCCTGATGTTGGCCTAACCTTTCGGAAAAGTGAAGGTATTTCAATTCTCGGTTATGTTGATTCTGACTATGCAGGGGATCTTGATCGAAGGAGGTCCACAACTGGATACATCTTTACTCTCGTTGGCAGTGCCGTTAGTTGGAAATCGACTTTACAGTCGATTGTCGCTTTGTCTACAACAGAGGCAGAATATATGGCAGCAACGGAGGCAGTGAAAGAAGCTATCTGGTTGAAAGGTTTGGTGGCAGAATTGAGTTCAGCTCAGCTTAAATCAATTCTAAAATGTGATAGTCAAAGTGCTATTCATTTGATTAAAAATCAAAGATTTCATGAGCGCACCAAACACATTGATGTCAGATTTCATTTTATTCGAGATGTCGTAGAAAAGGGAGCTATCAAGGTTGAGAAGGTTATCACAGACGATAACGCTGCAGACATGTTGACCAAAATAGTCCCGCTTGCCAAGTTTGCACACTGCAAGGACTTGGCGGGAGTATGATGCAACTCTAAGAGAACAACTGCTAGGTGGAGCTGGTATGTTCAACAAAGGTTTGATTCTTCTTGTTTCTTACAATGGGATTGCCCAGTAAGCTTAGAAGTTTTGGCCGGAGTTGTTTATATGCATGCTTGGAACACAAACCAAGGTGGAGATTGAAAGAGTTGGTTTTGGTTCTTGTGGAATCAAACTAAATGGAAGATGAATTAATATGAATATTTGGTAGGAAGATAATTAGTACAAAATACAAGTCAAAGATTATATCTTGGTAGGTGAAAGTTAGGCAAACCATAAAATGGTTTGCTATCTTAACCTTGACAATTTTGACACATAGTGATGTCATGGATGACATCAATAGGATGAATTTATTCCTATAAATAGGTAGCTCTTAATTCATTTTCAAATCATCCTTTCACTTGTCTTCTCACCTTCTAAGGCATTGTGTTCTCTCTCTTGTAGTATTTCACTTATATTCTTTGTATAGTGAAATAAATATTGGTGCAGTTGTTCTTTGGTGGACGTAGGATCATTTTGATCCGAACCACGTTAAATATTGTTGTTCTTCCTTGTTCTTTAGTTTCACGTTTCCGCTAACATCTCTGGTAGAATTCCAACCACTACAGGTCTTCATCTTCCAAACCTTAAAGGACTTGACTTGGGAGTCAATCAACTTGAAGGAGAAATTCCATTGTTCATAGCAAATGCTTCCAAGCTTGAGATACTGTCACTGGTAAATAACTTTCTCACAGAAACTACTCCTACTAATTTGGGAAATCTTTGTAAGTTTCTATCATTGTTCCTGCATACTAATCAACTTACAAAGGAACCAAGAGAACATGAGTTGCTGTTTTTCAATTCTTTGGAGGACTGTAGAATGTTGAATGGTTTTCTGCCCAATCCTATTGGGAATTTATCATCTACTATTGAAATCTTTGAAATAGGAGATTCATAAATCCACGGTCTCATTCCGCAATTTTATTGGGTAATTCACACTTACAATGCTATCCTTTGAAGAAAACAACTTTACTGGGAGTATTCCTTCTAAGATTGGTTCAATTAAACAAATCCAAGACTCCAAGTGTTGTCTCTATTTAACAATAGATTGGAGGGACAAATTCCAGAGGCGGCATGCCATTTATCTAAGTTGGTTCAATTATTTCTGGATTGTAATGAGCTCTCTAGATTAATTCCAGAATATTCAGGAAGTCTTAACATGATATAACATATTTATTTGAGTTCTAATAAATTATTAGCGGTCTTCTCTGTGTAGACGTGTCACAGATTTCAATAGAGGGACTGAAAGCCATCGTAGAACTACATATTTCCACAACTTGAAGTCTCTTGACTTGTCGAACAATTCGTTTTCAGGCTCCATTCCATTATCCTTTGCCAACTGGATAAGCTTGGAATTCTAAAATTTGTCTTTAAATGCACTGTAAGGTACTATTCATATGTCCTTGGAAAACCTCTCATCCTTTAAAAGCATTAATGTTTCATTTAATGGTTTGGAAGGTGTAATACCTAGTGGCGGTGTGTTCTCAAATTCAGCTCTACAATCATTTCTCGGGAACAAAGGTCTATGTGGAATGCAAATATTGAAGATTCCTTCTTGCGCTTCCACCGATATCACGAATCCTCCAAAACAATCAAACCTTGAGGTACTTCAGTGACAATTTAATCCTTTATAATATTGTTGTTGGTTTCAAGTTGGATAATGAAACGAAAGAAGAAAGGAAAGTTCAAGGATGTGGAAAAGGTGCCAAAGATCAAGACTCATCAATTAGATTCTTATCACGAGATTCAAGGAGCAACAATAACTTTGATAGGTCAAATTTAATTGGTGAGGGAAGCTCTCGCTCGGTGTACAAAGGCACATTATCTAGGGAACTTTTGTGGAAATAAAGGTTCTGAATTTGGAAAATGAGCAAGTATGCAAGAGGTTTGATACCGAATATGTGAAGTGATGAGAAATGTTAGACAGAGAAATCTTGTCCCTGTGATTACTACTTGTTCCAATGACTATATAAGCGCCTTTGTTCTGAAATATATGACAAACAGGAGCCTTGAGAATTTGTTGAACAGAGAAGAGTCTCACTCAAATCTAATCCAAAGAGTCACTTTAACGCTTGATGTGGCTGTGGCAGTCGAATATCTACACCATCGTCATAATACTATGATAGTTCACTGCAGCAACTAAATCCAACCACCTTCTTTAGGATGAATATATGGTGGCTCAGGTTGGTTATTTTGGGATCTCTTAAATTTAAGTCGTAAGCAAGTCCATGGCACATAAAGATACAACGGGCACTCTTGTATATATTGTACCAGGTAAACGAGTGTCTTTCTATTTTCAGAAATCACAGATAGCCCTTTCGAATTCTAGAACTAAATAAAAATAATTGTCTTGTGAATACATAATTAATGTTATATTCAAATGAATAACTCTTTTTCATTTTTATTCTTTTAAGAATATGGCTTAGAAGGAATAGTGTCTGCTAGTGGTGATGTTTAGAGTTACGGCATCATGTTGATGGTGGTTTTGACGAAAAGAGGCCAATGGATGAAGACATGTTCAATGAAAATCTTGACATGAGGAAATGGATCACACAATCATTTTTAGGGTGTATGATGGACGATGTGGATGTCAATCTTTTCTCTAAGGAAGAACAAATCACTTGTAAAAGTGAAATACGCATAGCCTCCATGATAGAATTGCTTTAGACTACACAATGGAAATGCCAGAATCAAGAATAATCATGGAAGATGTAGTCAAGAGGCTTAACAAAATCAAGAACACATGGACCACGAGGAGTTAGCAAAGAAGTTAGCATCCCTTGTGATGGTGTTCTTTTCTGAGCTACAAGTTAACATGTTGATTTTTGTTTACCTGGTTCTTTAGTCGCTTGTACTACCTGTAGTGTTTGTACTTGAGAGTGTTGCATTTTGTGATTTCATATTTGAGTAGTTTTGAACCTGTTTTACTTTCTTTATTAGTAGCTATGCTTTGAATGATTGAATAAACTTTAATTCAATTAAGAAGATGAATATTATTTGTACTTAAATGACCATAGGACTTGAATTTTTCCAATCTTGGAACTTTCTCTTTCAAGCCTCTCTACCGCAATTCTTCAAGTCAAAAAGTAAAGACTTTTCCACAGTGGTTGATTTGGGACAATATGTGAGAAGAGATTATTACGAGTATTATTCATGGAAACTTTAGTATACTTTAAAACCCACAGAAAACATATACAAGCAAATATTAGTGCACCCATATGCAACAACAGAAAATATGGTGCAGCTTCTCGGTGTTTCATGGCCATTTGCAATTGTTTTAGGGGAAAGTAACATACAGGTGATGTACCAAGTACACGGAAAGATACATTGGATGGAATCGTATCCAATCCAAGTGCAAACAACAATTTCTTCAGCTATATCACCATTTTAAATATTTCCTTAATCAAATCTTGAACACCTTTCTTTTTCTAATTGTGTAATGACAGCACCAACCGTGCAAGCGCAAGATCCCTTCCAACAACACCTTGCTTTTGCTTTCCCTAACTTGAGATCACCCATATGCCATAATGAATGAATGTGTTCATTCTCTTTTAGCGCCGATTAGATATATAACAAGAGTGAGTGAGAAATGGAGGGAAGATGAAAAGAGAGGACTTTGAATGTTGGAAACTTTAAAAACTCCTCTTATACTTTAGTGAAAAGGCATTTCTCCCTCATTGGTGGTGCAAAGAAAAACTGAAGAGTTTGAATATAGAAACACTCCTATTAATTGTTAAAAGGTTTGAAAGAGGGACCCCCCTTCGCGCTGTCGTCGAGCACAAAGCACACTATAAGTTTAGTGTTTTGCTAGTCAAAGATATTATAGTATAAAGATCATTTCCACAAGGATTGGTGCAAATAATAATTCAATAAAATCTTCCTTATTATTATTCAGGTGAACGAAAGGAATGATTTGATTTTTATTATGAACCACTTTTATGGACTAAATGATAATAAAAACAATTGGTAACTATGAAGACTAATATCAACACTAAAAGATAGGGTATAAGATAAACAAGTGCATAATGATAGTTGGGATTTGATATACATTCACTTATCACAACTAAAGTTCTATTGATTCCCTCGAATTCAATAAGTTATTAGAGTATCCTTAAGACTTGGATTTTTTTTTCCAGAGTAAATATCAAGTTAAAGAATAAATCAGTAATACCTAAATATTATAATATGCAAAAACATGTTAATGGTTGTTCTTAAGGAAGTAACGTCTGTCAACTATTTTTCTTTGAGATTTAATCAATAATTATCAACAAGCTCCTTCTATTACTTTAGCAAAAATATATTGATTAAATCCAACAAAACTATGCAACAATATTCACCAAAATATTTCTCCATCAATTAAATAAAATAATGAACAAGGTTGCAATTTAATTAATATTCTCATAACAAATTCAAGCATAAGAATGAAAACCAAAATTCCAACAAATTCATCAATACAATATGTTTGTCAAACACCCTATATGAATCTACTCCTTGGATGAGAATAAGTTTACTAAGAACAAAAGAGAAAATGAAAACATAGCCATCAAACTTTGAATCCCAACTTTTGTTTTGAATTCGAGTAGTGTACCGCATCTTCCTCTTCCTTTCGCTCATCGTCACTCTTTCTACTCTTCTTTTTTTCAATCCTATTGCCTTGGGGAAATCTCCAAATTCATATAGCATTGGGTTTTTCACCCTACATTTAATTATTTCACGCCTCCCCGCCGCATGGGCAATCCGCTAGAAATCCTAGTGTGCAAAGAGGCAGTAGCCTCAAACACCCACCACGCGGGCGCGCCGTTGAGAGACTGGAGTGAGAGACCAACGCGTGGAGAGCTAATATTTTGCCACTGTTTCACGTGAGCGCGCTTCTGGGCGCGCGGACAGGCTTCCCCTAAAAATATCTTGTTTTTTCATATTTTTTATGCTTTATCATTCTTGATGGTATTTTCATTAATCATGTTCAACACTAGAATTAACTACTCTAAACACATGAAAAGTAGGCCAATAATTGTAAATTTTATGCTCAAAACATATCTAAATTAACTCATTTCATTGTCTATCACTCAGCTCGGCTTTGGAAAATAATCAATTGGAGATTATCCTTTTTCCCTTCAGGATTTTCCCTTATTTATTGTGTATGTTATTGAATTTTTTTCTCTTTGATAAATGCATGTATAATGAACCTTGTTTGATGTCACTTTAAAGTTAAAAAGTAAATACATGAAGAAAAATAATAAAAACAAAGAAGATGTTTGAAAGACAATCATAAAAAGAAATGAAGTATAGAGAAAGGAGATAATCAAACCATGAATTTTTCTACTACTCCGTTAATAATGAACATATTGATATCAATTGATGAATAAAACTTACCATATTTTGAAAATTATTGTGATTATCTATCATACTTTAAATATTAAAGAAAATTGTTGACATTCTCTCATACAAGCTATCAACAACTTTTTATTTCTTTTTTTATTTAACATATTTCTTTCTTTTTCTTCTCCATTAATTAGAATAAATATAAAGAAATATTCAAAAAAGTGAGAAAAAAAGATAAATAGAAATAGTAGCCATAGAGAGGTGCCAGATAGGATTGCTTACCTTCATATATATATGTGTGTTCATATAGAGGTGCAAGATAGGATTGCTTACCTTCGTGTGTGTGTGTGTGTGTTTGTGTGTGTGTGTGTGTGTGTGCGTGTGCGCGTGTGCGTGTGCGTGTGCGTGTGCGTGTGCGTGTGCGTGTGCATGTGCGTGTGCATGTGCGTGTGCATGTGCGTGTGCGTGTGTCGTGTGCGTGTGCGTGTGTCGTGTGCGTGTGCGTGTGTATGTGTGTGTGTGTGTGTGTGTGTGTGCGCGCGCGCGTGCGTGTGTGTGTGTGCGTGCGTGCGTACGTGTGTGCGTCCGTGCGTGCGTCCGTGCGTGCGTGCGTGTGTGTGTGTGTTACACTTTACCCATAACCTCTTCCAACTATCCATTAAATGGAGAGTTACTTCATAGTTTTAAAACTACCCATTATCTCCACTACTCACAATAATGAATAAAAACATTATATATTTGTAAAAAATAATTGAAGCCACAAATTTCATTTACTTTTAAAAATGAAATGTCACATTCTTTTAACTTTAACTTATAAAAAAATATAATAAAAAATATTAGTTAGATATTGGCTGATAAAAAAAATGTAATGTGTATGATTTTACCTTTAATTTTTTATATTTTTATTATTTCGCACGCTTTGAGGAGTGTAACTACACTCACTTTGCCACGTCAGCTCTTAGGGTGGTATTTAATTAGTTCAGTATTATTAAGGAAGCATTCACGCTCGTATAGTTAAAGTAGTAAAGTGAGTATTTCTGCCAAGTTCAGGGGAGATTGATGTATTTTCCCATGTTTGTACAATCATTTAAATCCTTACAAGTGATATCAGAGTCTGGTTTAAGAACTAATGATTTTTCATAAAATTAATGTTTTCCTTATTGAAAATGGTAATAGATATTATTAAGTGAAAGAATTATTCACTATCATAATGTATTTTATTTTGAAATTATGTATGTGAGATTAGTTAATCACCAAAGTGGTCTAATTTTTTTAAAACTTAATTAAAATAATAATGACTAAACGTATATTCAGTTATCCATTATTTTGATGCTTTTAAGTGATATAACACTTATGGATATATTGAAATTTTTGGTTGTAAGATATTTATGGATTCACCAAAAGGTTGATTATTTCATTTTATAACTATTGTACATTAAGGAGATAATTTAGATTTGTTTTTAATATTTTTATTTATCCAAATATAATAAATATTATTGATTGACACATTAAAAATTATTAAATTACATAAAATTTACATTTAAGCATCATTATGTCTAAAGTTGTATTTTGATGTTTCGCCCAAAGGAGGACATCAATATACATTTAAATATTTATAATCCATTTCTAAATTTGATAGTAAGCGTAAAATTCATAATTCACAGTACTAACAAATGGGCATATTATATTTGCAGCATTTGTTCTTCATTCGCACTCTGCCTCTATTATGACCTTTAGTGGTCTTAACTTCTCAGATTGGTGTGAATAAATCAAATTTCATCTCGACGTTTTAGATCTTGATGTTTCACTTTACACTGAGAAGTCAACTTCTATTACTGAAACTAGCATTACTGAAGAAAGGTCTTATGATAAGCACTAGAATCGATCTAACATATATAGGCATAATGTTTATGCGAATGAATATTGCAAGAAATATTAAGACTACTCTTCCCAATACTTAAAATGCAAAAGATTTTCTGAAATTTGTGGAAGAATCTTCTCAAAATACTGATAAGTCTCTTGTTGCGACACTACTGGGTACTTTGACCACCATGAAGTTTGATGGTTGACGTACCAGAGCATATCATTGAAATGACAAACTTAGTTGCAAGACTTAAGTCTTTGGGAATGGAAGTAAAATAAAATTTTCTAGTACAATTCATTATCAACTCATTATCTTCTAACTACGACCCTTTCCAAAAGAACTACAACACAACGAAAGACAATTAGAACGTGAATGAATTGGATGGAATGTTGTTTCAAGAGGAAGCAAGTCTCAAGAATCAAGGAAACCACTCCATTAACTTTGTAAGTCATCAAGGAGTTTGAATGAAAGGAGAGAAACATGATAAAGGAAAATAGAGGCACCATAATGTTAATGAATCCTCTTCTCAAGTACATAAGAAGGAACATAAGAATGATAAATGTCATTTCTATGGAAACTTTGAACACATTCAGAAAGATTGCCTGAGGCATGGCTTGAGAAGAAAGGTAAGTCTAGTGCTTTTACATGTAACGAATCAAATCTAACTGAAGTTCCTTATAATACTTGGTTGATTGACTATGGTTGTACTGTTCATGTGTTCTAATACGATGCAAGGATTCCTTACAACACAAACCATAAAGCAGAATGAATGATATGTGTATATATGGGGGATAGAGTGAAGGCTCCAGTTAAAGCTATAGGAACTTACATCCTTGATACAGGGCGTCACTTAGATTTACTTGAAACTTGTTATGTACCTTCTCTTTTGAGAAATGTAGTCTCTTTGTCTAAGTTGGATAAGAGTGGATACTCTTTAAATTTTGATAATGGATGTTTTAGTTTGCTTAAACATAATTGTCTCATTGGTGTTGGGGTTCTTTGTGATAACTTATACAAATTGAATCTTAATAATCTATTTGTCGAAACACTCTTAACTCTGCATAATAATATTTGAACCAAATGAAGTTTGGTGAATGGACAATCTACTTTCTTGTGGCAGAAACGTTTAGATCATATATCCAAAGAAAGATTGTAAATATTAGTTAAGAATTAAATTCTTTCAAATATGGATTTTACGGACATAAAAAATTGTGTGGATTGTATTAAAGGAAAACAAACAAGACAGACAAAGAAAGAAGCCACAAGAAACACACAACTTCTTGAAATTATACACACTGATATATGTAGTCCTTTTGCTATTTCATCTTTCAGTAAAAAAAAAAAATATTTTATGAATTTTATCGATAATATTTCACTTTATGGATATGTCTATTTTTTACATGAAAAATCTCAAGCGATAAATGTCTTAGAGGTCTTTATTACTACGGTTGAAACACAACTAGATAGAAAGGTGAAAATAATCAGGTCAAATAGAGATGATGAATACTTTGAAAGACATGATTAAACTAGACAACAACCAGGTCCATTTGCTAAATTCCTAGAAAAGCATGGCATATGTGCTCAATACACAACGCCTGGAACACCATAACAAAATGGTGTAGCAGAAACGCGTAATCATATATTAATGGACATGTTAGGAGTATGTTAAGTAATTCATCTATTTGTCTTTCATTGTGGATGTATGCTTTAAGCACTATCATTTACTTACTTAATAGGTATCCAAGTAAAGCAGTCCCAAGAACTCCTTTTTAAATGTGGACTGGTAGGAAACCTAGTTTAAGGCACCTCCATGTTTGGGGTTGCCCGACAGAAGTAACAGTTTATAACCCACAGGAAAAGAAACTGTATTCAAGAACAATCAGTTGTTTCTTCATTGGTTATCCAGAAAAATTAAAACGGTATAGATTTTGTGGTCCTAATCAAAGTACAAGAATAGTTTAAACTCGAAATGCTAGGTCCATTTAGAATGGTGAAGTTAGTGGGAGTAAAGGACCACGTAAAGTGGAAGTTAAAGAAGTTAGGATGAGGGTTCCTCTACCTTTATTTATTTTAAAGATGTTGTTCCTAAATTTGTTATACAACCTAACAATCACCAAGAACAACAAATTGATGCTCCTGTTAATCTCAATGAAGCGGTAATTGATAAATCTACAGTAGATGTACCATAAGAAGTAGCATTAAGAAAATCTGAAAGACAAAAGAGATCTGCTACTTATTATCACTATTTGGTATATCTACACGAGTCAGAAATTGACTTGGGAATTGATCAATGATCCAATTTCATTTTTACAAGCTATTGAAAGTAATAATTGTGATAGATGGATTAATACTATGAAAGATGAGTTGAAATCTATGGAACAAATGAAATATGAGGCCTTGTTGAATTACTAGAATGTTGCAAAAGAGTTGAGTGTAAATGGGTCTTTAAGACTAAACGTGACTCAACTGGCAACATCGAACGTCACAAGGTCAGACTTGTTGCAAAAGGTTTCACTCAAATAGATGACATCGACTATAAATAAACATTTTCACCTATCTTTAGAAAATATTAACTCATAATTATAATGGTTTTAGTAGCTCATTACGACATAGAGATACATCCAATGGGTGTGAAAACAACCTTTCTAAATAGAAATTTAGATGAAGAAGTTTATATGAATCAACATGAAGGGTTTTCTTGTAAAGGAAAGGAACACATGGTGTGTAAACTTATAAAATCATTATACGAATTTAAAAAAGCTTCTCGACAATGGTATCTTAAGTTTAATGAAACTATTGTAACTTTTAGATTTAAGGAAAACACTGTTGAACGGTGTATATATCTGAAGGTTTGTGGGATTAAGTTTATTATGTTAGTCATTTACGTTGATGACATCTTGCTTGTTACTAATAATCTTGGTTTGTTGTACGATACCAAGAGATATATATATCTAACAATTTTGAAATGAAAGATATGGGAGAGGCATCCTATGTGATTGGGATAGAAATATTCGAAATAGATCACAAGTATTATTAGGTTTGTCTCAAAAAGCCTATATTAATAAAATGTTAAAGAGATTTACAATGGAAAAATGCTCATCAAGTCCCGTTACAATTCAGAAAGGAGATAAATTTATTCACAATCAACGTCCAAAGAATGAATTGGAACGTAAACAAATGAATGATATTTCTTATGCATCAATAGTTGGGAGTCTAATGTATGCCCAAACATGTACCAGACCAGACATCTGTTTCGTTGTTGGGATGTTGGGCCTTTATCAAAGTAATCTAGGAATGGATCACTGGAAAGCTGCAAAGAAAGTGTTGCAATACTTGCAAGGAACTAAAGATCATATTCTCACTTATAGAAGATCTGATCATCATGAAGTGATTGGATATTTAGATTCAAATTATGTTAATTGTGTGGATAAAAGAAAATTCACATTTTGATATTTGTTACAATTAGCTGGAGTAGCAATATCATAGAAGAGTGTGAAGTAGTCTGTTATGGCTGCATCCACTATGGAAGTTGAGTTTGTGGCATGCTTTGAGGCCACAGTTTAGGCTAATTGGTTGCAAAACTTTATTCAGGACTTGGACTAGTCGACAGTATTTCCAAGTCGCTGAATTTTTTTTGTGACAATACTGCAATAGTTTTCTTCTCTAAAAATGATAAGTATTTTGAGGGTGCCAAGCATATGGCGTTGAAATACTTTTAAGTTAAGAAAGAAGTCCAAAAACATAAAGTGACAATTGAACATACTGGAACCTAACTTATGATTGTTGATCCTTTGATGAAAGGATTACCGCCCAAAACATTTGTTGAACATATTGAAAGAATGGGTCTTATTAATAGCAATGAATGACTTTATGTAAATATCATATATTTTTATGCAATTGACATTTTGATCTTAACTATATATATGTTTCTATTCTTACCTGTTTTCTCTTGTATACGTTATGTTGAAAATGACAATGACAAATTTTGTTTTAGATAAATATATTTTAAGCATTATGGTGGACCAATTATGAATTTGAAAGTTTGTGTTAGATAATAGACTAATATTGTAGTGCATGGAATGGACTATGCCAAATAAAATGGTGTACAACCGCCATGACTCATATTAGTTGATTTACTTACTAACAACAAATAACGTTGAAGTAAGTATATGTGCACATTGTAATTGAAATGTTTATTAGACCATTAAGTAAATGTTGTTATGTGTGTCAAGTGGGAGAATGTTAATTTTATGACCAACTCCCATTAATATTCTTTTGGTTTAATATAGTAATGAACTAAATTCTAATTCTAATTGGATAAGTGGAGAAGTTACTAATATGTGTGGAGAAGTGGGAAAGTGGGGAAGTTACTTAATAACTCCCAACTACCCATTAAGTCTTCCACTTTACCCATTCCTCTTCCAACTATCGATTAAGTGGGGAGTTACTTGGTTGTTTTAAAACTACCCATTTTATCCACTACTCACCATGATGGAAATGTGGGAAATATGTTAAACACACTCTTATTTAAAGGGTCCTCTCTCCCATAAAGCTATAGTCTTATACATTAAAGATATTAATAAAGTACAAGACAAGAAAGAGAAATAACTTCTGAAAGAACGAAAAGAAAAAGACTTCGCTCAGCTCAAGTCAAGATTTTTGAAAATCACTATGATTGATTCATGTATGAATTCTTGGCTTAATTGTCATTATAATAGATTTATGTGAAAATCATATAATTATACGATCATGAATAACTGATAGGATTTACGAATGCTTAGATTTTTTATATTTTTACAATCATTAAAATCCTTATATGAGGCATATCATATCAACGGGATAAAGATCCTGCTTTATATACAGATTGAAATTAAATTGGTGTAATTTTTTTAACGAAATTTTGTAATCATTTTTTACGTAATTAACTACACTAATACTAACAATAAGAATTCCTTATAGAAAATTAACTGAGGTAATTTTTAGGATTTTAAAATAACTGAAGTACAAAAGATTTAAATTGGTGAGGGCTTTTAAAATAGTTGAGTAAAAAGATGTTTAGGAAGATATAACTAATCATTAATTAATAATTAATAATTAATAATACAATTGTGCTAAGAATAGATAAAAGGTCTAATAGATAAATACCTTTTCTGATAATATAACTAATTATATATATATATATATATA
>NC_028643.1:48424460-48433043 GCF_001406875.1 Solanum pennellii | reverse complement strand
TATATATATGCTTTTTATATATTATATATCCTTTTTTTGTTTTTTATGGTCAAATTTAATTTTTTGCTCTTTTCTTATAAAATTTATCACACATGCCCATTGTTTTTTTACAAATACCAAAAAGAAATTACAATATAGCCCAAAAACAAATTAGTTTGGATATTTTAAAATCTTATTCTCTTTTTCCATTCACATTTTTTTTCTTTTTATTTCCAATATTATTACATAAAAATGAAAGAAAAATTAGATAAGAATAATTAATTCAAATAAAGATAAAAACAGATTTATTAGAGAGATATTTGAAATTCAAATTAGTTGTTGAATTGAAGAAGTAAACAAAAAATATCATGTGTGATAAAGAATAGAAATCCAAAAAATTATTTGAAAATTAGTGTTTTCATTTCCATTAGATAAAAAGGGTATACGTGAGCAACTTTTGGAAAGGTAGGATATATATGAACCATTTTTTTAACTGTAAGGGTATATGTTAGCCACTTTTGTAAAGAGAGGGTACATCAACTCTAAATCATAACGTTGAGAAAATATTTTATGTCATTTTACCTATATCATATATACATTTCTAGAAATTATGTATACACATTTAAAACATGGCATAACTATTTATACAATATCAATACATTACATATTAATGTAGCTATTTTGTTGATTTTTTGTCACCAGTACATTTACGTATGAAGCCTGTTTATAAATAAATCTCCAAAATATCCCGATTCTTACTTCATTTTCCATCTTTTCAAGGATTATCATCACTTAGTAACAATTCAGATAGCATTTCTTAAAACATTAGAAGTCATTTAGTATGAGGTATAAGATATAATAATGCAGTCTTGGGATTACTTGTTCCACCATTTTAGATAAGATAAGTATATCCCATACCCATGATGGAATAACTTATCTAGTGATAATTAATCTGGGATAACTTCTTTCCAATTCAAATGGCCCGTTAATATCTATGTAATGGTTGTACCATCAGAATGGAAAGAAACAGAATAAGAATACAAAGTATATGCAAATTTTGATCTTCCCAGCTTGCAATAGAACAAAATAAGGTATGAGTTGTTACATATTCTCACTGTTCCACCACTTTTCCAAAACAATTCATGATCTATCCCAAATGAATACAAGGTTTATTAACTTAACCTAGAAGCAAAATAGCTAACAGTCCCGAAAGAGATCATGTTGGTTTTAAATGATCAACTAGAGTTTTCACTGGAAATACCATCTAATAAGTAATATCTTGCCGGTGTTTCTCTTGCTTCATTTGTTTGTGTAGGATCATCTTGTTGCCCCTTGCTTCAATAGTCCCCTAGCTCTTCCTTTGCTGATAGAGAAATATGTCCCCAGATATCAAGCATTAATAGAGACAATGTCCACATTATAGTCTCGTTGAGGTGCCTTTGGGTTACCAGTTTCCTTTAGTTAGGACAATTCCCATTGAGAGCTCTGACAAAAGTTCCTTTTGAACCCCAACAATACCCAAAAACGCTGCCTGCAATATAGGAAAGGCTAAGATCTCAAATGCCAAATGCAGGGTGGTCTAACACCAAATTCAATCGCATTTGACCTTCAACTACCTATAAAAGATGATGGAAGAATGCTTAGGTAACACATACAACAAAAGATGACGGAAGAATGCTTAGGTAACACATACAATAAAAGATGATAGGGAGTTATCAGTTACTGCTGTAATAACAACACCCTTGCTTCAAATATTATTTTTATTTTTCAATTTTTCACTCATGATACTTATAGACTACGTTTTTTATGTCCATACACAATTTCAACCTTCAAATACCTTTTTTTCTTAATTTAACTTCAGCAACTACTTTTTTTTCCTTTCGAATATCAACTATTTCATGTCCAAACACTTATTTCACATTATTTTATAAAATCATATATTATTATAAGTGGGAAGCTCTAAAGTGTAAAGTTAGATTACCAGTTTACCCCTATACAGAATAAAAATTATATAGCATCTCATTAATTGTTAATTAGATATTAAACTTTAATTACCTCTAAACTTGCTGAATATCACAAAAAACTGAAAAAATATGAAAAGTCAGTCACATTACATTATTTATCATAGTCAACCATTAACATTATTTTAAGACCTTTCCGAACTAAATCATTGTTTTAAGAAGTCCAAAAAAAATAATTTAAATACATTATCCAATTAAATGTGAAATTTTAAGACATTAAAAAAAATGGAAGATAAAAAGATGTGTATCTGTTTTTAAAACCCTCTTAATTAGTTTCCTAAAACTCTTGTCTTTTCATTTGCCTATATTGAATAAAGATGTTTTTTTTCAAATTTATAAATACAAATATTGAATAATATTTAACAAGCCTAGGATGAAAGGTTTTTTAGACAATTGCTAATAGCAAAATCCATACTTTTATTTGATCCATTCGTATTATTTTAATTTTAGATTTCATGATTTATATGTATATCACATCTAATTATATTTATGTTTGTCATATTTTCTTTCTCAGCTTTGGGGGCATCAAGATTACCACATCAATTGTGCATTTGTTATATGAGTCTTAAAGTTTCAAGAGAGCGTAAGTAATTTTATTTTAGTTTCTCCAATATTTTATAGACTTATTCATTTCTTTAGGTTAGAATATTGATTATTTTAGATTTGCAAATTCTTGATGATTATGAAGTATCTTGGAGTGGTTATGTTATATTAATCTTGATCTTGTTTTGATTTTTGTTAGCTTTACTCAGGTTAAGGATTTCAATTACAAATCTTTCATGCTTCAAGCCAATGACAACTCCTTTAAACCAAAGTTTTAGGACATATACTGTTATGAATCAAGTTCAACCTAATGTGGATACCAAGATCACACCAGTAGTTATAGGACTGACAAGGGCTATTGGGCCCAGAACAAGAAATAGAGTCAGGTTAATTTAAAATACGGGTCGAGTAGTGGATGTAAGAATGGTTCCATCAAAAGGTGACGGTCACTGATTTAGGGATTATAATATTGAAGAAAATATTTTTCTTCTCCTCTTCTTCTAGAGTCTAAAGTTTTTCATCTCCTGTTCTTCTTCTATCTTTAATTATTTGTTATTTCAATATTTCCATTATAATTTGATAGTTTGATTATTGCAATCAGAATCTTAAGGTTGTAATTATATTCCACTGTTCTTATCAATATAATGAGAATTTCGATTTGTTAGATATACAATAGATTTTACATAATTTGAGTTTAAATAAAATTGTCTCAGTTTCTCCTTATATATTATATGACTCAATTGGAGTTTCTCCAATACTATTTCAATAAAAAATTGTCACACTTTCTCCGTATAAATTATGATTCTATTTGAATTCTCTAAAGAATTTGTTATAATATAATCTTGAAAATTTATGATCTTGAAGTAGGTGTTTATTTTTTACCTTTAATATCTCCTCCCCTAATAATGTTTTTATGTGAAACACAATCAATAAGAGAAGATACAGATCTAGAGACAGTCGGACAAAGCCAATATGATTATTATATAGTTCCCTTCATATAATAAAGTTTGATCTATACATAGATTTTTGTATTCATTTCATATTTTGCTAATTGAATTTATATTTTCTTTTTCCAAATTTTGGTGTGCATCTCACTACATGTTTTAACATATTTATATGGTTTAAGTTTAAACTAATTGACAGAGATTATATTTAATTACCCATTGAATTATCATTATTAATATTCATAAGTCATAACCTTCATGCTTTTCTATATGATTTATACTTTTGTTTGACTTGATGGAGAAAACTTTTGAATTTTTATTGGATATGAGAGAAGGTGACAAAAATCCGGTAAATTATGTACTGATTTTGTATTCTTTTTTCATGTACTTATTGTTATGATTAAAGTCTTAAAGAATGATGTGTATGCTGATTTTTTCTTTCATGTTTAGTTTTTTTATGTTTACTCTCTATTAGTCTTCTTTAATTTAGTTTCTATAAAAAAAATATTGTCATAATATTTATTTGAGATTGTTCCATTTTAGTTCTCATTACACACATGTTTTCGTTGAATCTAACCAATTTATAAAATATTGCATGGGACACACGTGTGAAGCACGTGTTCATAAACTAGTATTATAATAAACATATAAGGAAGATATTTAATTGATTTACTATCTAAAGTTTAAATGACGGGAATAGTGTATTTAGATAATGTATTAGGGGCAATTCACTTATTGAAACTAAATAAATGCCACTTAAAACATCTTTTCTTGTTGTGGCCTTAGATAGGAGGTAACTCAACTCTGATAATATGTCATCTATAATTCCCTTTTTACGACGGACCAAATGATTTTTTGTTGTGATTTTCGGCTTCTTTCGATGATGCAAATTGGATTTGGTTCAGGTTTAGAGTGGTATGAGATAACAAGCTTCGGGTGGATGTCGATCCATGATGGACTTATGATGGTGACTTGACACGGTACTCTCCCTCAATAGTTCATATAGTCGTAGAATAAGTTTGTGCATACCACTCCTATAGTCGTAGATTTCAAGGTCTGCGCACATTATCTACAACCGCAATCTTAGTTAGGGTCATATTATCCTCTATTGAGCTGATTCCTTGTTTCATGGTTCTATTAGATTTCTTAGGTGTTTTATCCTTTATTCGAGGTTGGGATGTGTTTCTGCTTTTCTTGATTGATAAAATTTTGTACTCTTTCGTTATAGCTTTTTTCTGTACTCTTTAGGCTTTTGGTGGTCCATTGGGGTAATTTTTCTTAAACTTGTACATATATGTACCTTCTTGACTTATTGATGTCTAGTTAGGTTATAGTTAGTTTCTTGTTGTTCTCATCAACTCCTTCCTAGAATCATGTGTAGTCCTATTAGATTTTCGTTCATTTTACCATCTATAGAGTTATTTCTTGCTTTTCATATTGTCTTTACTTTTCAAGCTCGATCGGCCTGTGATGCCTACTATATACCTGTTTTTTTGGTACTAATACTACACTCTACATATATTTTAAGGATGCAGCTCCAACAATCATTCGTCTGCGCTAATATCGAGCTGGTTGCAGTAGGATTCAGAGATGAGGGTGACCTTACGGCATTCTAGATCATACCTATATCCTTCTATTTAGTTTTAGCTAGTATTTTTTCTTTTGACAAAAATCTATATATTTTTGGACTTGTAATCTTTGTGTCTCTATACGTGTGACAACTAGGTTTTGGATCTAATCATTTGCAATATGGTTGTGTGCTATCTGTTGTTTTAACCCTTTATGCATGTTACTTGTCATTCCGAATTACGGGTTGGCTTATCTACTGATGGTTTATAGTAGGTGTCATCATATATCATGTTTTTCATGTCAGAGTAAACATGAACCATCGTCACAACAAGAGAGTGTGGTTCTGTGATAGAACTCGCACATCCAAACTATTAGTGCAACATCGTGATACATGCTCCCATTGTACTGACGTGGTATCCATTCCAGATGTTAGTGTACTGGCATGGTACCCGTTCCACCAATAGTATGTGCTTTTGTGGAACCCGATCCCAATCATCAACATACAACACAATCACAACCACAAGGAATAACAATCACACATGTACATTCATGTAACACATTTATTGCATGCGATTTAAAATATCTTTTATTTAACATCATATGTTTATGATTCCCTAATTATATATCATGCATACATTACTTATGACGCAGTTAAAAAGCATGTATAGAATAAACTAGAAAAACACAAATCTATCACCTATCTCATATCAATTCTTGGAAACTCTAAAGAACTTGAGCTTTTCCGTTATTATGAATTTCGGTTTATCTTAGTCTAAAACAACAATAAAGCACGACAATCAATTAATAATGGCCTAACAATACCTATATTATAGTAACAACCTAAACCCCAGGCCATGCCATGACACTAATCAAGGGTCTTTTCTATAATTAATTCAAGTTAAAACCCTTCCCCAAGAGTAAAACCGTTGATTCTGAGGCTTAAGAATCAAACTACAAGTTGGAGAAGTAATTAACCTACCTTTTATTAAGATCTTGGTGTAAAAATAAAGGAAAGCTTCTGTAAGTTGCTCTTCCTTTTCCCAAGAATGAATTTCAAGAAAATAAGAGGTTTCAAGAGTTTTTCCACATGGAAACCCAACGAACCCCGCTATAGTGGTGTCGTCATAGGGGAAACCCCTATATATTGGGAATTAATTTATTCGTGTGTAGAGGCATGAAACTTACTATAGTAGCTGCATGGAGACAAAAAATTCTTCCCAAAGCCCCCCTTTTATAGTACACCTTGAATATTTACGTTCTATAATCTTCACACCAAGTTCGATAGTGGGAGTTTTACTCACCCGAATTCAATTTTGAAAATCCCTGTGGCTTCATTAATGTCTTAGATACTAGGAAACACGATGCAATATTAGACATACCATTCAAAACCTTCTAGGATTTCCCTAGACCTCACCTTGCCATATCTCATCTAAGACTAGCCTAACCTAGAAGTTTGAAGTCACTACGCAAAATGTTTGCTCAACCAATTCATAAATAACCCATTGGACCTAATGAAGCTAAAAAAACTGAAAAATAACTTATTTACCCAAAATATGTGCTTTAGTTAGTCTTTCTACAAGTCAATCTTTCAAACTGAAAATCTTCTACATAACGCATTCAATCACCTCAGGTACTGGGTAACTCATCCCCGCAAATCATAAAATGCATAATGAAACTATGTGAAGGGTAAAAATAAGGGGAAAAAGTTTAAAATATAATCAACCATGAGAATTTTTAAAAAGTAGTGAATAAGCACAAATTGGTGAATAAGCACAAATTGGTTCACTTACACATTAAAATTGAAAATTTTTACACTATGATAAGAGTTGTTCACATGATTAAAATCGTAATTACTTGAACTTGATTAAGAAATTTAAGTTAGATTTTCAAGAATATTTAAGTAATTATATTCTAGCAAAGAATTGAAAAGTTGTTGGTTCCTATTAAAGCAATTTTTAAAATTATGTTGTGTAGTTCAAGAACTAGATATTGACTTGATTTTCTTTTCTACAAAAAATGAAAAAGAATGCACTGTCATTTTTCATACAATCCTATGAAATCTTACAAAAATGGTGTTTTATTTTATTATTTTGAATTAATTTAACTATTTTAGTATAGATTGGTATCCAGATGATTCTTTCCCTTACATTTTCTTGATTAAAATACTAATTGTTTAGTTCATAGCTCAATAATGAAAAGTAACGACAAAATATCCAATTGTAATCCCACATGAATATACAAGTAGTGTTTACACAATCTTAATTTAACCTTGTAAAGGTAAATATGTTCTTTTAGATAGTCCCTTATCTCAGTAACAACCATACGTAATACGTTATTGAATCAAAGGAAAAAATGTAATATTAGAATTACGAAACAAGATAGTTCGTGAATGATAAAAAGAACAAAAACAAGAAAAAATAGATAACGTTTAGCTACCTACTAACCTTCTACTCTAATCCTCTATCTTCGTGTCACGCCCCGAGTCTACACCCTGGGCGGGACTAGCACTAGATGACCATTGCTGGCATCGATCAGACCCGTGGTTGGCTTACTAAATTCAGTGGAAGACAACAATAACCCTTATACTGATAAAAGAACTTATCTGAATTTTATAATAAAATAACTAGGAATGTCTTAAAGATTTAAACATTCACTTTGCAAAAATGGCAACCCAAATCTTTAATATAAGAATGAAAATGTAAAGACTATTGAAATACCACATTGTCTATGAAACCTCTAAGATGACAGAGATGGGTTTTGTAACAAATCCCACACATCCTATTGAACTAAGAAAGCAATAAAAGATATCCTCTGGAGTGAGATGAGGCTCACCAACTGACTATGAAGTACTCAACTGGATCAACGGTGCGTTGGATGCCCATCCTCGTTACATGTATCTAAATCATAATACTATGTGGGAAAACTGGCATCACTACATTGAATGTACGAGTATGCGAGTTGGAATGCTAATACAACATAGTCTAGAAAGAGATTATGAAAGAAACACTTACCTTGACTCTTCTCAACTGATGAATAATTACTTAACTCATTTATGTATAAAGTAGATTTAAACAAGTGAAAAAGTTGTTTACAAGCATGCTATATACTCTGTGTGTATGCAAAGATACAAGAAAATCTGAGATGTACGTAAAAGCACAATGAACTGATGTATGAAAATACAATAACTGCTATGGGGACAACCATCATTTAAGAGCTATAGTTATAATACATCGATCTACCTCACGCTGTCAGCGCATCCTATACCGGACCAAAGGTATAATACCTGAACTACTTAATGGATCCACTAGTCTATCCATGATGACTAAATGACTTATAGGGGCTGTGAGTTGTCTGAACTCTCCCCCATATCGGTGCTCACTCCCAAAACATACTATCTCTTATGTTTTTAAAATATACTTACTTCTGTGGTTTAAGAGAAATATTACAAATATATGTTCTTTGAATTCTCTCTCTCTCTCTCTCTCTCTCTCTCTCTCTATCTATCTATCTATCTATCTATCTATCTA
>NC_028643.1:48406336-48423900 GCF_001406875.1 Solanum pennellii | reverse complement strand
TATATATATATATATATAAAATTTATTGTTGGTTAGTTTTGAAAGAAAATCAAAAAGATTAAAAGTAATAGAATATTTCTACACGATAAATTTCATAAAAATCTCAATCAAAAACATATTCCATGGTTCCACTCGTTCACCCTGAACTTTATAATCTTATACAAAATTTATAATTATACTTTACCCTGAATATAGTTTACAAAACCCAAAAGTGGTGCATGAAACTATAGAAGGGGAAGGTCACAATAGCTAAAATATAGAAAAATCTGGATCTAGAAAAAATAAAATCGAAAAGGTGAGTTTGTGGTTTTTAGAGAGTTTAGAGGTTTCCGATCAATCTTCGATTAGAAATCAAATTTCACTTTTTTGTTTGATTTGCAGAGACAATTGAGGTTTAATTTCGATCACATTCTCATTTTTCCAGTAGCACCTTTATTCAAAATATATAAAATTATTTCTTTGTGTGAATGTGAATCGTAGTACTACGACTGAGTTGTTAACTAAAAAAATCAGCTAATCGCTTCATATGACCTATGAAAAAAATGTATTTTTAAATAATATTTTATTGGAACTTTTATTTATTACTCTAATGGAAAAACATATATAAAATTCAACATTACATGGATACTGGAGACCTGCCCTAGTCCGCTCCCTCTCTTTTAAGTATCTCTCTTAAAATTAGGGTTTTAATTTCTGCCCCACACTCTTCATTTTCTCAAGTTCTACACAGCTGCATAACGTCTGCATTGTGTTTTAAAAAGAAACTCTGCCCCCTCTTTTATATATAATCAACTTCCTTGGTTATCAGGTAACAATCCAAACCACTCTTTTCTCTGTGTTTTCTCTTTTTGTTTTTTTGTGCAGCAAAGTCTTTTTCCCTTAGTTGTGCTCTACTGTACAATGGTTTGTGATGTTGATGTTTTGCAAATGGAAACCATCTACGAGATGAAAATAATATGTTAATTGTTTCATTTATGATGAGTTTTGAAATTCTTAATTATTTTTTTTTAAAATAAAAATTAAGAGGTGTTTGTGTTGATATGTTTATTACCAATGGGTGTTAAAGATGGATCGGAAATTATTTGTAAGGCTTGAGATGGAAAAAATTTGCTCGTGAGTTCACTTTCATACATTGAACTTTATTATGTTTAGTGATTATTTATGGAGATTAAAATTTGAAATAAAATTAATTACATTGCTGAGTTTAATCTTGATGTGTTCTTTGTTTTAATCCATATTTAGTTTGGCTTCTTTTTTTGCCATGATCTGAAAATCAAAAAGTGTTACATCTTGATTTGTTTAAACTGATTTATCATTGGAACAATAAGTCTTGAATAAAAACTAATTTATTTCACAAATTAGCGAGTTTTTTGGTCGTAAATCATGTGTTCCTATTGAAAATTCCTCAAATACATACTAGTTTATTCCATTTGGGTTCAGGGTGCACTTATGAAGCAAGGTTAATATATTTGGGACCTATACAAATGTCTTAGGTCGTATTAATGAACGTGAGGACTTAAATATGATACGATTCCTCTATTTTTGATGACATACAATTGTGTGAATGCTTGAAAAATGTAAAAGATATGGGTTAATCCTATGTCTAGCGCATAACAGATTCCCTTTTGATTGACGTTATTATTATTATTTTTCTTTTAACAGATGAAAAATGTGGAAAATATTGTCTCTTCTGTCCAATTGATTGAAGAAATCTTCATTTGTTTTATGTAGCATGAATCATGCCCTAGGGAGAACAATATGCCTCATTGAAATAAAATAAAATAATTTTTTTTTGTTTTTTCAATGGATATATGCTAGATGTAGGTAGTGATAGATGAATTTGATTAAGACCTCTCTTTTCTTCTTCTCTTATCAAAAGAAAAGGAGATCTCCTAAATTTCTACGCTATAGAACAGGAATCCAAAGAACGTTATAAAAAGCACAAACACAAAAAATGAAAATAATGGAACGACTGAGTCAAGATAGAATTGTCATATTAAAAAAGGAAATTCAAGATGCACGTCTACTTAAAAGAACGGAGATCCCAAAAATAACTCCTTTTCATTTATTTTCATTGCTTTCATAGGTTATTTAGATGGGTAAGGATCTAGATAACAAGATTCATTCAATCATTTGGTCAAAAAAAGTCATCGCATAACGGTAATACAATTGATCAATTCAGTATAACAGAAATGAAACTTTTGAAATAGTTCTGATTATCTTCAATCCATTTTTCATCAATTATTCTTCAGTTATTTTGATACTTTTTGTTGAGAAGTACGTCAAAATTTAATAATATTATTAGCATTCTTATTCGTTTCATAAAAATTATCAAATACTAATTCATTTTCTTGTTTAATATATATTTGTGATATTTTATTACTTATACTAGTCGAAGTGGGTTCTTGTACTACTTTTAATGAAAATAACTAATGAGTTGTTTATAATCTACAAACAATCTCAATTATTTATTTTATTTCCACGTATTAAATTATGAAGATACATTAATTGGAGGTGTAATTTAAGAACTAAGTAAATACATAGTTAGGGTTCTAAAATTCATGCGATAATATGAGAAATAGCATAGTTATTGGATTTTGATCATATAACTAACTAATTCATGATATTCTCTTGAAGTTCTAGAAACCCTATGTCTAATCATGATAAAGGAATCAAGAATTGGAATGAAAGATAGGGATCTAATGGGTGAAAGGAACTCACTAATGAAATCTCATATACCTGATGATGAAATCCACGTAGAAATATTTATATTACGGGGTTGGAACTTATGGAACCTTGTTGCGTTCTTGAAGTAGGGTTCTTGACCTTTTTTCTCTTTTCTTGCTTCTAATTTTCTAAGTTTTTATTTATGATTTTAACATAGGTAAGTTCTTGCTATGTTTCTAGGCTTAAACTGACTAAAATATGATTATTTAGGGCTTAAATGAAGTATCTTAGGGGTTAAACTAACTAGAAAAAGACCAAAAGACCCCTAGAAATTTGTTGTCGGACCAAACGATGACCTGATATGACGGGTCGTTGTTCAATCGAAGGTCTGTGGTTTGGGTCTACTCGATAAACCATTATTATAAAAAGCATAACTGTTTACTAGGAGGTTGGATTTTAGCAAACCCGGTGTATTTAGAAAGATAATTCAATTATCTATCATTTCATAATTCATACGACACGTAATTCATTTTTTGCTAATAGTTATGACCATTTGAAATTGACCCAACAATATTTCCCCCTTAACTAACTGTTAACATTCACCACTGGTCAGACCTACGGATCGTAAATCAAAATACGGTCCGAGCTGGTCATCCGTAGTTCATTCAGAGGCTAGGTAACTTGAGTCTCAATCGACCGACACTAGATCACGGACCATAGTCAGACTTATGGACCGTAGATCTGTCCGTGTATCGACATTTAGTCGATTTTCTGGGCTGAGTTTTTGGGAGAATTTCAGTGGCAAACGACAATGCACAATACAGGTCGTAGATCACACTATGGTCCATCGATAGTGACCGTCGATAGCACATGCAGATTTCTGAAAATTGATTTTTTGTCTATTTTGAATACGGAGTGTTACATTATATTCTGCATGAGAACATATGTCCTCTAATGGAGACTAAAGTAGCTTAAATAGAGGGAGAGAGATGGAATTCCTACTACTAAACACTGAAGATTGAGTTTGTGACTTAATTGAGTTCTAAGAATATGCTAATATGCTGAAAATGCAAGTACAAACTGAGGGAACATGATTTTAAGGCTGAATTCACACATGAATGATTAAAAAACTGAAGAGGAACTATTACCTCAAGCTGGTTCGGAATAGGAAGGAAAGAGGTGAGGATACTTAGCCTTCATGGTTACTTCTGCTTCCTAGGTAGCTCCCTCTACATACTGACTCCTCAACAAAAATCTTGACTGAAGCGACTTCTTTGTTCCTCAACCTTCTAACCTGATGGTCAAGAGTCTAAACTGATACATCATCAAAAGATAGACTATCTTTCATAGCCACACTCTCTATTGGAATTATAGAGGCTAGGTCACTACACACTTCTTCAAGAGCGAGATGTGGAAGATTTGATGCACTGCTGCTAGTTCTGCTGGCAACTCTAACTCATATGCCACCTTGTCAACCCCTTTCAATGTCTTGTAAGGGCCTACATATCTAGGACTGAGCTTCCCTTTCTTTCCAAATATCATTACCCCTTTAATAGGTGACACTTTTAAGAAACCCAATTATCAACTTGGAACTCTAGTTCCCTTCTTCTTACATTTGCATAACATTTCTGACGACTCTGGGTTGTTTTAAGTTTATCTCTAATGAGTTTCACTTTCTTCATAACATAAAGGACTGAATCTGGACCTATACAAGATGTTTCACCTACTTCAAACCAAACATCAGGAGATCTACGTCTACGCTCATACAGTGCCTCATAAGGGGTCATCTGAATGCTGGATTGGTAGATATTGTTGTAGGATAACTCAATAATATGAAGGTGATCATCCCAACTCCTATTGAAATAGATCACACAAGCTCTCAACATATCCTCTAGGGTATGAATAGTACGCTCTGCCTGCCCATCCATCTGGGGATGAAATATTGTGCGACGGTCAACCTGAGTAACAAGACCCTTCTGAAATGTCTTCATGAAATGAGAGGTAAACTGAGGACCTCTATTCAACCATCTATGGTGCTGACCATCAAAAATCGAGAAGACTTAGTCATCCTATCAACTATCACCCAAATGGAGGCATGTTGTCTGCGAGTACGAGGTAACCCTATGATAATATCCATATTTATCACTTCCCACTTCAAAGTAGGAATGTAGATCTCTTGAATCATATCCCCTAGTTTCTGATGCTCTACCTTGTCTTTCTAGAAATTGGGGCACTTACTCAAAAAATTTGCTATATGCCTCTTTATTCCGTTCTACCAATAGACTTCCCGCAGGTAGCGGTACTTCATAGTGGAACCTGGATGAATAAAATATCTAGATTTGTGGGATTTTGAAATAATATGTTGTCTAGACTCACCCACATCGGGAACACACAATCTACCATTGTAGTGAAGTACACCATCTCCCCCTTAGGAGAAAACCTCCTCTCTCTGATTATGGACTGCACCATATGTTCAAGCAATATTGTATCGTTGTCTCGCTTCTTCTTAATCTCCACTACCAAGGAATATTCTACCCCATTCTGAATTGTTACATCACTTTCTGAAATGCTCATAAAGAAAACTCCCACGGTTGGCAAGCCTGTGAACGTTCTTCACTAGATCCTTCCTCTTCCTCAACATGGATTACACTACCCATAGATAATATACTAAGAGCATTGCTACTACATTCGCCTAACAAGGATGGTAAAGCAAACTCATATAATAATCCTTAAGGAACTCAAGTCACCTCCACTAGCGAAGATTCAACTTTTTCTTGCTCAACACATACTGAAGGCTCTTATTGTCAGTGAATACATCTATATGAACACCATACAAGTACTATCTCCATATCTTGAGTGCAAACACCACTGCTGCAAGCTCGAGGTCATGAGTTGGATAGTTCTTCTCATGAACCTTACGTTGTCTTGAAGCATATGCTATAACCTTATCTCGTTGCATCAACACACAATCTAGGACAACTCTGGATACATCACAATAGATCACATAACCTTCTGAACCCTCTGGTAGAGTCAAGACAAGAGTTGTAGTCAATCTAGTTTTCAAGTCTGCAAAGCTTTTCTGACAAGCATTTGACCATTGAAACATGACCATCTTCTGAGTCAACCTAGTTAATGGTGAGGCTATGGATGAAAACCCTTCAATGAACTTTTCTGTAATAACCTGCTAGACCTAAGAAAATTATGATATCAGTAATTGAGGTAGGTATGAGTCATTGTTTCACTTCTTCTATCATTTGTGAATCCGCTCGAGTCCCCTTACTATATACAATGTGACCAAGGAAAGCAATAGATTGCAACCAAAACTCATATTTGGTAAACTTAGTGAATAACTGACGATCCTTGAGAATTTTAAGAACAACTCTCAGATGAATTGCATATTCAGCCTCATTCCTAGAGTAAATGAGGATATTTTCAATAAAGACGATAACGAATAAGTCTAAATATTGTTTGAACACTCTGTTCATAAAATCCATGAAAATTACAGGAGCATTGGTTAGTACAAATGACATAACAACAAATTCATAATGACCATACCGTGTCCTGAAGGCTGTCTTCCGGATGTCCATATCCCTGACTCTAAGCTAATGATAACCTGATCTGAGGTCTATCTTCGAGAAATTGCTGGCACCCTGATGTTGGTCAAACAACTCATCACGGGGGATGGCATACTTATTCTAGTTTTTGACCTTGCTCAACTAACTATAGTTAATGCACATTCTGAGAGAACCATACTTCTTCTTTACAAACAACACTAGTGCACTCCATGGAGAAATACTAGGTCTAATGAAGCCCTTATCTAAAAGGTCTTTCAATTATCTATTAATTCCTTAAGCTCAACTGGAGCCGTTATGTAAGGAGAATAGAAATAGGTTGGGTATCTGGAAGTAGATCAATTCCAAAGTGGATTTCCTTTTCAGGAAGGACTCCGCGAAGGTCTTCTGAAAACTCACTTATTATTGGAACTGACTCAAGAGTTGGGGTTTAAGCGCTAGAATCCTTAACCCAAATTAGATGATATAGATAATCTTGAGAGATCATCTTTCTGTCCTTAAGGTAAGAAATGAATCGACCCATAGGCGCTAATCTACTACCCTTGCATTCAAAGATTGGTTTGTATGGAAACTGGAAACGAACAATCCTAGTTCTATAATCGATTGAGGCATAACATGAATGTAACTAATCCATGACTATAAAGACATCAAAATCTACCATTTCTAACTCTACAAGATCTACTGAGGTGATATTCTGAGAAACTCTGACATGAAAATTTCTATATACCCATCTTGCCATAACTGGGTCACCGATTGGAGTAGAGACTAAGAAAGGTTCTGAAAGTGTAGCCGCTAGATCTAACATTGCATAAACATAAAGGTCAAAGACTCGTAACATACCAGTGATCATCAGGAGAACCTTCCTGATCTGGGTGAGCATGAAGAGTATACTACATGTTCTTGCGCTGACCACCACCTTTACCAGATAAATTACCCTATTGAGTCGGGAAACTTGCTAGTGCTGCTGAAGTTATAGACTGAGCTCCACCATTACCACATCCTTGACCCTCTCTAGAAGGAGAATCCCTCAACATGTGACCATACTACCGTACCTAAAGCATTCTTCCTTTCCTGCGAGGAACTCGTTTGGGTGGTTCTTATTACACTTAGGGCAAGTGGGGTAAGATTGCTCTAACTTTCTGGTCATACTTGCTCTTGGAGGATGGAACACTAGCTGAAGAAAGGGCTGGGGCTAAGAACTTTTGCTAACTCTGTGAGCGATTTCCACCACCCAATTTCTATTGAGAATATTTTTAGTTCCAAGTCTTAGCCTTCTTATTTTCCTTGGCCTGTTTCCTAATATTATTACCCTCAACCTCTAAGCGTGAGTAATAAGCCTAGAGATGTTCATATCTCCCAGTAACATAGCATTTCTGCACTCAATTTTCACCAAATCTGACACTCCATACAAGAATTTATTTATCCGAGCCCTAGAGTCAGCAACCATGTGAGGAGCATAACTTGAGAGTTGGTTAAACTTGAGCCCATACTCTTTGACCGTCATGTTTCCCTGCCATAAATTCATGAATTCCTGAGCCTTTTGCTTCTCTCAACTCTATTGGGAAAAACTTGTCCAAATAGGTCTCACTAAAGCACTCCCAAGTTATAGGAGTTGCATTTGTACCCCTAGAGATCGAAAATCAATCTAAGCATGATGTGGGTGCTGAGAACATGAACCTACATCACGAAAAGATATAGCGCAGGTATGCGTCAATACTTGAGAGGTGCTGACCATGTAGGATGGAGAAAAACTGAAATAAAACATAACTGAACAAGCTTAAAAGCAAGTAAAATGTTTTTGACCTGATATACTGAATTCTGAGCTAACTGGATGCACTAACCAACTTTAAAACATGCTGAGATTGAATACTAATTGAACTGTAAATATGGTCAATGCAATATAATCTGACTGAACTATGGGAGCTAATGATAACCGATAATAAAACCACATGAGTTGATTGTGGAGTCCGATGTATATGTCCCATTGAGAGGACCCAATATACCCTGACATAGGTATAAAGGCATACTGCGTGATCACTAAACTAATGCCCATAGAGGGGACTTACAACCTACTTGGCTAATAGTTCTTGGACAATTCAGGTACACTGAACCCTAGTCCAACTTGGTATTATGCTACTCCCAATGCATTAAGTGATTAACATAGTATGAGTGAATTTCTATAAATACTGGATAACTCAATACTGAGCATACAAACTGATAATGCAACAGTTAATTTGATAATGATGAATTAATAACTGAGGCATGTATAACTGAATAACCGAAATATCTATCCTAACATGTGTAATTCAATAACTATGGAAATACATAGCTAGGGTTCTGAAATTCATGCGATTATCAGAGTAATAACATAGTAATCTTATTTGGATCATATAACTAACTAATTCATGATATTTAGTAGAAGTGATAGAAATCCTATGTCTAATCATGATAACGGAATCAAGAATATGACTGAAAATTAGGGATCTAATGGGTGAAAGGAACCCATTGGTAAAATCCAACATACCTGGTGATGAAATCTACGGAGAAATATTTATATTTTGGGGCTAGAACTGATGGAACCTTGTACCGTTTTGAAGTAGTGTTCTTGACCTTTTTATCCTTTCTTGTTTCTAATTTTCTATTATTTGATTGATAATTTGTACTTAGTTAAGTTCTTGTTATATTTCTAGGCTTAAACTTACTAAAATCTGATGATTTAGGGCTTAAATGATGTACCTTAGGAGTTAAACGAAGTAGGAAAATAACAAAAGACCACTAGAAATTTTGGTGTGGGACCAACCGATGACCTGGACTGACGAGACATCGTTCAATCAAAGATCTGTTGTTTGGGTTCGTAGTTTGGGTCTACTCGACAGACCTTCACTAAAATGGACATAATATTTTACTCGAAGGTTGGATTTTAGAAAACTTATTGGCTATGGAAATATAGTTTAATTATCTATAATTTCATAGGTAATGGACATCTAACTCAATTTGTGCTAATAGTTATAACCATTTGATCTTGACCCAACAATATTTCCCCCTTAACTGATTGTTAACTTCACTTAGCTTAAACCTAGGGACCGTAGATCAAAAGACGGTCCGTTCTGGTCATCCGTAGTTTATGTCAGAGGCTGGGTTACTTGAGTCTCAATCCATGGACATAGACCATGGACCGTATTCTGACTTATAGACCGTAGATCTTTCCATTGATCGACATTTAGTTGATTTTCTGGGCTTAGTTTTTGGTAGAGTTTCAGTATCAAATAACGGATGCACAGTACGAGTCGTAGATCATACTATGGTCCATAAATAGTTTCAGTCGATTGCACCTGTAGATTTCTGGAAAAAAATCATTTTTGGTCTTTTTTGAATATGGGGTGTTACATTTACTTCGTGAAATTATCCTTTTTTAGAGGTGGATTAAACTAGTTTACTACTACAAGGAAAGTAATTCTTTTCCTAGAAAAGTATTCCTTTTCCTTATAGCATTCGTTTCCCTTTTTCTTTTCCTTATTTGTCACTATTTATGTTTAGAAATGTTTTCCTTCTTTTAATCTGTATGTTCAGTTCCTTCCCGCACATTTATCATAGTGTCGGTACATGCTCGTGAACTTGGTTCATTTTGTCATGCTCGTGAACATGGTTCATTTTGTCATCAACAAAAGTATATTCAGAATATTGTCAAGTCATTAATTTCCCTCTTTTCGGTGATGATACATACACTCCTTCATTGCACATGTTTTGTGTAATAAAAATCGTACAGGCAAAAAACAAACACAACTTCCACCTTTTCACATATCAAAAATCAGCATGAAGATAAGATACACAACTTGAACAAATGAAAGAACAAAATATAAAGATATTAGTCATCCAAACAAGAAACTGAGAGAGAACCCAGGGCGAAGGCATAGAGTCACAATAAAAAAAAAAGGAAGCATATCTATTAAGTTAATTATGGGCACCACATGTTGCCAAAGCAACATACAAAATACAATAATTATAGCTATTCTCTAAAAAGAAGCAAAAATATAACTAAAAGGAACAAGGATTATGATTTAAGAGTGAGAAGGAAGAGTATGTGGAGAGGATGCCATAAGCTATAACACGCAATCCACATGATCATTATTTTCCTGCTCTTGGAGCAGGTGGTCCTTCAACTTGGTCACTTCTCCTTACGACTCAGCTAGAGCAGTCTTAAAAGTCTCATTTTCATCTTGAAGCACTGCATTTTACTCCCTAGCAGCATAAAGATCATTAAGAAGGATGGCAATTGGTCTACTAGACCAAGGAGTAGGTCCAGGAGCCTGATTATCAACAAGTATACTTGAACATTCAGCGAGCGTGGACCTAGTGATCATAGCCTTTTTGTTAAGTGGGTGAACTTCTCCAAGAGGCACCCCAAAAGCATTGAAAAACAAGGTGAATAAGTTCAAAAAGGCCAACTGATAATGATTAGGTTTAGGATCAACTACCCTTGCCATGTGCTGAATCATCGAAGAGGGCCAAGCAATAGGCTCCTCTTGATCCAGTGCATTTGCTATCCTCATATCCCCGAAGGAGGCTTCATGACGCCTCTTCCCTCTTGGCATAATCCCTTTGTTCACTATCCCATAGATAGTTCATGAAAGGTTTTCATTTCACCTTTAATCACCTTCCTAGGCCGTGTAGTGACTCACCCTTGATTGAATTTGGAAGTTATCATGCAATTTTAATCTTTCTTCCATATGTACTCAATAATGCCAATAGTCAAACCATGGAAGATGACCCCAATGGAACATGATAAAATACCAATTCCATCCCATTCATAGGAGTGGTAGATATATTGTTCTCTTAACACATTAATATTTACATAGGACTCAACAACCTCATTTTCATACAGGAACAATGAAGTATCAAAAAACTCATCTGCCCATCCCTGAAATTAGAGTTGTTTCAACACCTTTTGAAATGTGATAAATTACCTAACATTAGGATCAAATGTCCTACCCCTAAGAATCACTTTAGACCCAACATACCTCTCCTTTACCATTTACAAGAACTTTGCCATATTTTTACTAATTAATTGGGAGAGGGAGATAAGTCAAATGTAATATATGCAGCATCCTCATCAGAGATGGAGGAGAAACATGAAGAAGTGCCATGCGAAAGAATGTCTTCTTTGTGCAGTCCTTGGGTAGTGAAAGTTGAATAGCTTGAACTAAGAGGAAGTGAAGTAATACTTGGACAATTCCCTGGTATTCATTGAAGACTTCGCACGTAACCGGATTATTGTTTTTCTCATATAATACTAAGTCCTCATATTTGTAATTATTATAAATTGATTCGATGCCCTCATTGAGCTAAGCCTGACTAGCGCTTTGTGTGAAAGAAACCTTAAAGATGGTCTGCTTGATGGCAACATGTTTACGAGGTATACTGGAGATATTTTGATGGAGTTGACTAAGTGGGATATCATCAAGGTTAAAATATGGTGAGGCGGCGGGATTAGATCTGGAGGGTTTGGGAAAGAGGGTTCAATGACTAGTTGGGGGAATGGAGGCTTCTGTTGCGGGTGGTGGAGATAAAGAGTATAGGGGAGTTGAGGTCAAAAAAAGGAGACTATGGTTATGGTTTTATGATGGAGATGGAGAAAGTGAAGAGGTGAAGGTTCGCTAGAGGCAAAAAAGGATAAGAAAGATAATGGTTAGGCCGAGCCGAAGATGGCTGACAACATGGAGGGGATTGCTCAGTGGGGGCGGGGTTCACTATCCCATGAGGAAATGCCTAAGATGATCCTGGAAGTGAAGCATTTTCCGATGAGGAAGCAGATTCCTCATTTTCGCAAGTTTCATACCTCAACTATTTCTCGTTCTCATTCACATACCTAAACTATCACTCCCTTTGTGTTAAAGTACACCTGTGAATAAACATCAATTTCACACATATCAAAAAGACAGACAATATCAACAAAACAAGTATTGAATTAGGTCAATATTTATTATCCTACATGAGATCGTGAAATAAATCAATGAAAGAGACTGTTATAATAATTAAATTTGATATATATCCTACTTAACCTTAAACTCATACTAAAAACAACAATGGAAAAACAAAGATCAAGAAATTCATAAATGCAACCTACCTATAAATCTTATTTTAAATTTACACAAATAACATATAATATTAAAATAGAAAAAAAAAAGGGAAGTGTATTACATTTGTTGAGCGTTGACTTGAAAGCTCGAGTTGACAAACTTGTCCGGGTTCCACCTTTTCTCAATGAATCGAAAAGACTAGGAAGGAGAAAGAATCTAAACTATGAATGGAAACTTTTGCAACTCAATTTTTGCCCTTTTTAGGGTGTGGAAACCATAAGATACAATGAATGGGTCGGGTTAAAACCGTATGAAATGGGATATATTAAGATTTAATGGTCAAAATTAACACACACAAATCATCATATTTCTGTAAGTTCCATAAACTTCACCCATCCATTGTTTAATTTATCTACTTAATCTATCATTTCCTTTGTATTAAAACACACCTTGATGTTGAGTTGGTCAAATATTTATTCCCCATCCACAGTAGGCGCATGTAGTCCAACTTATCACCAAGGTGTACTTTAACATAAAAGGAGTGATAGGTTTGGTAGTTAAATTTAACTATTGATAGATGAAGTATAAAACTCGTAGAAATGTGATAATTGATGTGCGTTTTGACCATTAAATCATAATTTATCCTATTTCATACGGTTTTAACCAGACCCATTCATTGTTATAATATGATTTTACACCCCAAAAGGGAAAAAGTTGGGTTGTAAAAAAATTTGTTCATAGTTTAAATATTGTTTCCTTCCTTGCGTTTTCAATTCAATAGGAAAAGGTGGAACTTGTACAAGTTCGTCAAGTCGAGTTTTCAAGTCAGGCTCAACAAAGGTAATGCACTTCCATTTTCTATTTTATTTTAAGATTTTCTATTATTTTTTTCAATTTAGCATCATATTTTGTAGGTAGGTGGCATTTATGAATTTCATGATCTTTATTTTTGCATTGTTGTCTTTATTGTGAGTTTAAGGTTCATTAGGATATATATCTAATTTAATTACCATTACATTCTCTTTAATTTATATATTTTACAATCTCATGTAGGCTATAATACAAATTGACCTAATTAAATACTTGTTTGAATGATATTAATTACCTGTCTTTTTTATATGTGTGAAAGTAAATGTTATTCACTCAGTGTTGAGGTGTGTTTTAACACAAAGGGAGTGATAGTTTTGGTAGGTTGAACAGAACAAGAAGCAATTGAGGTATGAAACTCACGAAAAAGTGATAGCTTCGGTATTTCTTTCACCAGTAACTCTAAAAAAGCCAAGGACCACATGAGATTTGTCATTAGAAACATAAGGTGTGCGTTGCCCAGCTATGTATCGAGGTGTGTTTTGACAGAAAGAGAGTGATACTTTAGGTAGGTAAATGAAATAATAGATTGTTAAGGTATGAAACCGCGAAAATGTGATAATTTAGGTGTGTTTTAACGATTAACTCTTACAATAGTAACAAAGGTTGAAGGACTTGTGTCTTAGGTCACAAGTTTGAAACTATGTGAAGTGAACTAAGTCCAGTATTTAAGTGGAGAATGATAGAGGGGTGGGGCATCATTCCCAAGTTTGTAAAGATTTTGTGGGCCATGAGGGACTACTCTAGATATATTTCGCGTTCATTGAAAAAAAACATCAATAGCATCTTGGAACCACTAGATGTAGATATGTTGGTTTGATGATGAAGGTCAAACTATGTTAGACTTTAGTTCATTCCATCCATTAGCATTGAATCCTTGAATTGTGCCTTTGCTGATTCGGTTGCAAAAGTAGGATTCAAGAGCGGAATGGCATGTGTCTAAGGCACTAGATACATACTTTCAGGACCTGAGACTACCCCTTGTCAGTCATAGTCTACCGGGTGATCCTTACACACCCATACTGTCAAGTAGTTCTAGGACTTAGCGATTGCTACTAAAGGTAACGTGTGAACCTTCATTCCTAAACATGTTCGATGCTTAGTAAAAATCCCAATGTAAAATATTGATAAATAACAAACATTGATCTTCTAATAATACTAAATTATGTTGATAATAATTAAGAGTAGCTCATGATACTTATAATTTGATAATAACTAAGAGACACTTTATCTAAAAGCATCTTAAATCATGAAAAACTGATAATCTGAGGCATGCAACTAAAATAATATAGTTCTGAGACATGAAATTAATTATGTTCCAAGGGTTCTTGAAAATATATTTATAAATAATGAATGATAGTCTTAAAACACAAAAGTAAACAATTCATTAAGAGGAATGGATAATATCATGGAATTCATGTTTTTCATAAAACCCTAAGCCTTGTAGAAATCATTAACCGAGAAACTGGGTTTTATTTGAGACTCAAAGTTTTAAAAGAATATCCAATGATGAAATCCCACATACCTTGAAAGAATACACTAGCTTGAAATTTTAAATTTTGAGACTTGAAGATGAAGAACCATGGTTCTTGGTTGGGAGGAGCCTTGAATGAAAAGAATTTGATTTCTAAGAATTAGTACATGAATGGGGATGTTTAGGTCAATTAATTTTCCTTAATCCATCTTAGAATAGGTTAAAAAATACATAGTATAGGGATTAACATAGTGGGAAAGAACAAAAATCACCCTAAGAGAAAAATGACATCGGCAGGGATTGCGAGGGAATATATGGTACGTGGTTCTATTTACGGACCAAATATCCCTATCTATAGAGATCTGGCTGAAATATTTGGTCTCTAAAGTTGATCCATACATCCATTTATGGTCTTTGGCAATATATAGACCGTAAACAATGTTCGTAAAAACAGAGAAAAATTGAGGTTCAGGACTTCAACCCAGCATATCTATGGCCCGTAACGGTTTTATGACTCGTAAAACTGAGGCTAAATTTAAAGTTTCAGTACTTTTATTTACGGACCAATCTACTACTTGCAAATGTGATTAAGCACCTTAGACTAGACTCGTAATTCTCAAGCATGAAATTCTAATCTATGAAATTTGATCTAAGGATCAAATCTACTATCTTGAGTTCCTTTTACGACCCTTAGATGACGTTCGTAAAACTTAGAAGTTTCTGCAGACTTCAGTTTTTACTTTTCATGGTCTTGTCTAAACTTAAAAACCTCTTAAGTGTTGTTACACCTACATACTCGCTTGAGCACAATTTAGAGTTGAAAAAATTATCATGACTAAAGATCCTAACTTGCATTTGTATGATGTGGCATGGCTACATAGACTTAAAGTTGTCAATTGATCACGCTTCATCAAAATATTATACGGTTTATGTAGAAAACTAACTGGTGTATGTAAGTCCAAACATCACGTGGATTACTCTTAATGAAATTGTAGGATTTGCTGGTGTTTGTACATTAATATTACCTACAAACACAGATTGTAATTAAGTTCTATTCCATTGAAGTATCTTCAACTGCTGATAACATCCTTTGAAGAAGCCTAAGATTAAACCTTTTCCTTTCACATTGTGACATAGATCTAGGAGTTACTGTCTCGAATTGTAGCAACCACCAGAGATGAGACATAAATTCTACCATTCTTCTGCTACGTTTGAAAGTGTATAGCATAGTCATCCCTCGACTGCAGTTAGTCCTTTGAATCCCTTGATAGTTGTTTAGAAATGTCTTTAAAATGCATAGAGTTCTTCTGTTGACTTGATGTTTGTTGCTTAAGGGGCAATGAGATTTACAGAGATAGTTAGTCGAAAAGTATGGAGGATATGGATTCGGGTAGAGGTATAGTTAGGTAGTTGAGAGTTGTATCGCTTATTCTTCTATGCGGGTAGTCGCATAATATTAGTCTTGGAGTTTCTTGGTATTCCACTTTCGTTACTTTTGATTTTTCTTGCACTTCAATTATTGTATTATTTTGTTGTAGTTACTAATTCTTTTTTAGTATGTTCTGTCATGCCTTTTTAAGCTTTTTGTCTTGGTTTCATCATCCCTATTGTTTTTTTTTTTGAAACAGATTTGTAATGCATTCACTTGAGCCGAAGGTCTACCGGAAATATCTTCTCTACCTCTAATCTTTAACTTTGGACTCAACAAAACTTTTTTGACTTTCAACCATATTGCAAAGTGCAAGCAAGCTTGGACATAACATACATAATAGATACTAAAATGAATACGCTAAACATGGAGTTTTATAAGTTTCCACACTTGGGATATCGGCAACATCAAGTCTTTGGAACTGTCAAAGCCATGACCAATAATGAACTTGTGCTTTGCCTTTTCCTTGACAACGCCACCCTCTTTGTAGGTTACATACTCCCATCAGTGAGTGGGACCATTGGCGAAGTCACTGGAGGATAATCTGGTGAGCCATAAATATTTGGAGAGGGAGGCTTAAGTAATGTCAAATAATCCCATCCGAGCATTCCAACATCTTGATATTGAATCCAAGGTAAGTTCTCTTATAGATAACAATTGAGTTCACGTGCAATAAGTTTGTCATCGTGTCCTTGCCAAAGTTGGACCGAACCTTCATTATCTGGAAAAAGGAATTTTGGTATCCGTCGGAGCACAGTCCCAATTTCCAAGCTAATTATCAGGTTGTGATGCAAAGATTCAAACTCGCTTTGATGTGGTACATTTTCCTGGACAAAGACATAGTTCTAGAATTAAGAAATTCATAATTGTTGACATAGTTCTAGAATTAAGACAATCATAATGGTTAGCACATACAAGCTATGATAGTGCAATATTAGATGTTTTTGGGGGTGTAAAATTACATTATATATACAAGGTAAATATGTACATCGTTTTATGCATATAGTAGAGATATATGCACATTTGTTAATTCACAATGATAGTTATTCTGAAACCATATAGAGAAAACTTTTCACTAGTTATAGGTGAGTTTTGGAGCAACAGTAATATTGTCTCTGTGTAGGCCACTTGGAAGAAACCACTAGTTCTTGAACCAGAGTAAGTTGTCCATATCACGTCCATTATAAGGTGCATCCCTTTCACGAACTTTTCTAACATGGGATGCTTTGTGCACCTTGCTTCCCCTTTTGCATGTATTTGTGGATAAAATGGTAACATGCAACAAACTTAAGTTGCAAGTTAAGTTGATCAATATATATTACTCTCTCATTCTCAACTTAGAGATACAGTTAAATTTGGAGAATTTTCCAAATTTTTCTATGGCTTTTAAATATTTTATTTTCTTAATTATTATGATTTATAGTAATTTTTACATATTTTTCAAATAATACATATTACTCTCTCTCTCTCATAAATAT
>NC_028643.1:48390764-48406019 GCF_001406875.1 Solanum pennellii | reverse complement strand
TATATATATATATATATATATATATATATATATATATATATCCCAATTTACGTTGCACGGATAGAATTTAAAGAATCAACCAAATTTTTCTATATTTTTTCGAATATTTCAAGTTGTTAATTATTGAGATTTATATGGATTTTGTGTCATTTTAAAAAAATATTATTTATTACTTTTTTTTTGTCTCAATTTATGTTGCATCGATAGAATTTTGAGAGTCAACCAAGATTTTTATGTCTTCTAAAATTTAAATATTTTAAATTCTAAATTATGGTGATTTGTAGAATCTTTTAGATGTAATTTCCAAATATCCAAAAAGAATTAAAAAAATACGATAAAAAAATTAAAAATATAAAAATTACATAAGTGACCTAAAATCAAAGTATAGTAGTAATAAGGTGAAAATTTACTATTTATCTACTCTTGCTGCCAAGGTTCTATTTTTTCTTTTTTAAAATGCATTAGCCAAATGAAATCAAAGTTTCATGCTCAATTTTTAATTAGAAAGGTTTTAAGGGTCAAACATCAAATCAGGAGTAACATCTTAGTTCTTAGTACCACATTGGCTCAGATCAAACTTTTATACCATGTCAAGGTATACTGAGTGTTTTTATGGGGATTATACATCAAACTTTATGTTCAGGTCACATTGTTATATGTCTATCATTAGTAACTCCCACAATCTAGTCTTAGATTACTGCATTGACATTATATTTATTTATTTCAATTTAGTACCTACGAATTGCATGTTGATTTACTTGGTTATTACATGAGTTCATATTTTTTAGTTTCTTGTTCAGTTCAACATCGCAAATTAATCATGTTTCGTTTATTTAATTACGGTTCATATCTCTCATACTTAGTACATTCAAAGTACAGACCTCATCTTTTTATGTTATATTATTTTATAATATTGATTCGGATACTTAAGATCCATCCCACGATAAGTACGACTTATAACCAGGTTAGTAGCACTTTTTTCAAGTCCATAATTTTCGAGTACAACCCTTATATTTTTTTCAATCATTTAGTCTTTCAGTTTTGAGACAGTTAGAATTAGCTGAGATTTTTTCCTAGTAACTCATCTTAGAAGAGGCTTTCAGTTATATAGTTAGATATTAGTATTGATTGTCATTCAAGAAAAATAATGTACAATATTAATATCTCAAGCATCCTCACTAAATCAAGTCATGTCCATTACCTTCTATTAGCCTCATGAATGACCATTAGCCTCGTACCATGCATTTACATATCCTCTAAGGTATGATATCAACAGGAACCTTTCCTTTCTTATATCGTTTTTGTAACACCTCAGATACGGAAAAGATAAAATTTTAGTCCTTCAAAAAAATATCATACCAAAACTGACTGACGCCACGAACGATGAGTCATCTGAAACACGGACCATGGGCAGACTCGTGGTTAGCCAATCTAGTTTTCCTAAAATGTCATGTTCAAGTACCTTTGATGGTTTACCAGGACAGTGCGTTATCTAATCCAAAAGTTGTAGTCCGTAGGTAAGTACCATAGGTGAGTGTCAGACTTGATAGTTTTAAAGTAAATATCGACTAAACCACGAAGATCATACATGGTCCGTCATTTGATCCACGAACTGTATATGGGTCCCGTCATCTGATGACACAGAGATCAAGTCTCTAAAAGCATCAATAGTGGACAAGGATGGTCCGTCATAAATTTTATTATATGAGTAGATAGATAAGTCGTTAAGGAACTTGTACGACTTTACAAAATTGAATTTGGGTGAGTAGAACTCTAAGAATTGATCTTAGCATGAACGAGTAGTTTCTATGTATCGCTAGTAAAATGTGTATTATTAGATGGGGGTATTTTATTTATTAAAATAGTTCAGTGTTACGTGTAAGCTTCTTTGGCAGTGATGTTGGCCACGAGGGTAGGGCCGCTGTAGCGGGGTGATAACCGTTATGGCAGACCACACACGATTTAAAGCTGTAAATAAACCCCAAAAGTATTTTATTCGGTAATTTTAAAATATTAGAGCTAAGGAATGAATCAAGGACTTCTCTTGATATTTTTCAATCATTCTTGATGATAAAGGTAAGATTTGAACTCTCCAAATCCGTTTTTTGATCCGTAGAACGTAATACAATGTGTAATTATCAAAAAGGAGGGTTTTGATGTAGAATTTATGGTCAAAACAACCCTAATTGGGATCATGGGTTGATCTAGGGTTCATAGGATTGTTGGTAATCCAGGTTATTAGTTATTGTTTATTAATTCCCGTGTTATTATGAGCGAAACAAATTCAGAAAGGGAAGGATAAAGTTTCTTAGGATTTCAAGATTGTTTGATGATTTTGATTTATTTCAAGATTGTTTGATGATTTTGATTCTACGATTGTGTGATGTATGTTTGTTTTTGCTTCATTATGATACATATTTTATGTGAATGTTTCATTAATTATCACACTTGTTGTGAATAACATTAATGAATGATGAATGTCATGAATCAAGACTTGATTATATGATGTGTAATTTTGATTGTGATTGTGACTTGTTTAAAGGATCGGGTGTTGCGTTTCGACACACTAACTTGAATTGGTTACAACATTCTGGCATAATTATGGGATCGGTTGTGACGTTCCGGCATTAACATTGGATCAGGTACCACGTTTCGGTATGCTAACATTTTCGGTTTGGGTTCACTGAGAGGATCAACTACTTGATATAATTGTGATATTTAAGAATTGTAAAATTCTTCGTTTTTCATAAATGATGATGATATTGTATATGTTCATGTATGCATGTTTTTAGTATGTTGTATTGACTTACTTATGTTGCACTTAGTGAGATAGTCACGTGATCCTACAAGTATAATGTGGTTGTGTACTCATATTGCACCTGCTCATTCTTTGTTGAGTACTCTTCACACAACTTTGTACAGACCTTGTCTACATGATCAGTAATTGCTTCAAATTCAAGGGAGATTTAGTTCTTCCAGATTTCCATGAGTTCTCTTTTCTTCTATACGTCCACATTCCGGACTTAGACTATTTAGTTAGTTATTAATTCATTAGTTAGGGTTGTAACTCTTCTTGTTTATACTTGTTGAACATTAGATGTTTTGATACATTGAATTTATGGTTCTAGGTGTACTAATTTTGCATTGTTAGTTGTTAGATCTTTCGGAAATTTATGGGAACTTCAGGTTTAGCCATAATTGTTCTTTCCGTATCCTTAATTGCTTTAGTTTTTAGTTTATTTGTTTGGGTTGAGTTGTAGTAGTAGTTCTCCCACCGGATGGTTAGTTGAGTGTTAATCACGATAGTATGGGTCGTAACACCATGTCTAACCCATGTTTTCTAGATATTGATGATTAAAAGGCAGTTTTAAACTATTAAAGTTCCATTATGAAATTATACATGTTTTAATGAAATTGATAAAATATGGTGTAGATTGCTTGGTAAATAAAAGCATACATTGCTCACATAACTATTTTATGCTTGGATGTGAAAGGTTTCTCAGATAAAGAATTCTAAGGTTGAAAGTTCTCCTCACTTATGATGAATTAAAGTAAGGAACCATTCTAAAAATAAGACAAGCGATGATTACCCATTACCTCTAATAAAAAGACAAGATTTGATTACCCATGTCATATAATGTAAAGACAAGAGGCGATTACTCATGTTCTTTTAAAAGGTAAGATGAATATGATTAAGAACTATTCCATGGAATTTAATCTTAGTATAGAGTGAAAAAGTGGCGATTGCGCCAAAATAGGATTGTCTAGATAGACATTAGCTAGTGTATCCAGATAAGCTAGAATTTGCGGTCCTTCCCTTGGCAAGTGGGACAACCCTTTTCGATGTGGGAAACACCGGATTCCATATTATTTACTCACATGGTCTTATATGTATGTAAGGATACTTACCACAAGCAAGCTATGATGGACTAATGTTACTCCAAGAAGTATCTCATATGTATTTTAAGATGTTTTTTATGGACATTGACAATTACGATTCATGTATTTTACTTCTTATTTCACGTTTTACCTTCATTATTGCATACCTTGAAAGTTTTCTCTCTATTTAAGTATGTTTTAAATGTTTTATGCATGATAATCATACTTGTACTGACACATATTTTTTCCTACATTTTCCCCGAATGTAGGGTCCGACCTTACAAATTCACACCCTCGTGGCTACGGATCTCATGTATAAGCTTGGATATTGGTGAGTCATTGGCATGAATTCAGAACCAAAACCTTCTCTTTCTCAGCTCCTTAGCCCTGTATAAACCCCATTTCTCAGATATTAGTCAACTTGACTTCTATTAGTAATAGGTTGTTTTGAATTTTTCTTTAGCTAGATCACCTTGATACTCATCAATTTTAGATTTGTCAAGATAATTTTGGCTATGTATGGATCATCATTTGAAGCCCTGTGTTAAAGCCATTTTCTTAGTAATGATTATTTGGGAATTTAGGGGTTAGGTTTAGATGTAATAAAACTGTCTTTTTGGCTATAATACTCTTCTGATGTTAATGGATTGTGAAACTTGGATTAAAGGAACTGACTTTTTTAAGTAAATTACCTTGATTTGGGTTATTTTGATGTCGGTAAAGTATGAGTCAATTTTTATTTTTTTTTTGCATTTATATCTGTTTCTGTTGTTTCCTTGTATTGTGGTGAATGTATTTACTTACAATATTGTAAGGTTGGTTTACACTTTGCATATCTATGCAAGGCATGGTTGTACTATGGTGAATCCTCTATTTTGTTTTCTTAACAAATACAAATATTTAGCTAATCCAACTAGAAGCTAGCACAAATAACTTGCGGCTGACATGTGGTTGATGTTGATTGATTGATTTATGAACCTTCATGTTTCTATTTCATTAATGGTTGTATTGTTATAATTTGTTTCTACTGTTTTATGCATTGTGGTGAATGTCTTTACTGAAAGTATTATGAAGTTGTTTAGCCGCTGTACTAGTCATACATATCATGTGAATCTTCTCAGAAATTGTGGTTTATTTTATATATATGTATACCTATTGATCAATTTAAGTTGTTTTCTTCTTTATATATGAGGTAAGCTTTAAGGCTTAGGTGGATTACCTAATTAATAAATGCATGATCTCGTTATCTTGAATTTACCATTTGGAGATGCATTTTGATTGATTTCTTAGTAGGTGAATTTAATAGTTGACCAAAGTTGCTAACTGGATAAAACCATCTACTATAGTTGTATGTTCAATAATTGAATCTTTTTTTACTTAACTCTCTAGTATATGTTTTATTACTATTACCACGTCTTATAAGTTATAACTCATTTTCTTTTTATAAATCATTTTTTCCATCGTTCTCTTAAAGAAGGCAGAAAGGCTTATGTTTCTGCGAAATTAAACTAACTTCTTTTTCCTTCATTTCAATACCTTTGTGGTGCTTTATCCTCTCATATATCTTGGATAAGGAGCTGCTACAGACGATTTAAGTTTCTTTATTGTTACTGTAAAGCTTGTGGATATTTCACTGGAGCATATTGGTGAACACTTATGGTCTAGTTATTTCCTTGAGAAATGATAGCTCCTCAGACCACTTTAGTTTAATGTTGGCCTGCCATAGAGCTAATACAAGATTGGTTAGATGCCGCTTATGTTGGAATTAACACATTTACACCTTGATGTTTAGTATTTCAATATTGTCTCTTAGTTTTTCGAGAAGTCATTTAGGATTGTGTAATACATGTATCTTGTAATTTGTGATATATGTATCTAGTTTTTTGTGCTCCTTTTTATTTACATTATTACTAGTATAAATAAATATGTAGTTGATGATTGTAATCATCTCGAGTGGCCTTAAGTAGCCTATATAAAACTTGAGCATTTTATAAAGATAGTATTCTTCTTCCATATTTCCTACAAATTGGTATCAAGAGAAGGTTTCGTTCTTAATCGGGGGTTAGGTGAAGAAAATATATGTTCCAGAATAAATGAAGGTGTTGATTCTTCAATTTTCCTGGCTCAAATTTTTGTCGAACTAATTTTGAATAGCAGAACATAAGAATGAGAACACATTTGAAAGTTGAAGATTTGTGGACCATTGTTGCAAATGCTTTGAAGAGCCAGACAACGGTGGTGAACTTACAGTAGCAGAGATGAAAAATATTGAGGCTAAGTATCGTCAAGATTCAAAATCCTTGAGCAAAATCCAAATGGGAGTCTCAAGAGCATATTTCACAAAAATTGCTACTTGTGATACTACGAAGGAAGCTTGGGGTTCTTAGGAAATCGAGGTGTATGGTGACGAAAAGGTACGCAGTATAAATATTCAAACTCTTAGAAGAGAGTTCCAAAACATGAAGATGATAGAATCTGATAAAATAGATGAGTATTGCACAAGAGTCATGAATATTGTTAATGAAATGAGAAATTGTGGTGATACAATTTTTGATCAAAAAGTTGTGGAAAAGATTTTAATTCGTGTTACAGAAAAGTATGAGTGTATTGTTGCTATCACTGAGGAGACTAAAGATCTTTCAAAGCTTTCCATCAAAGAGCTAGTTGAATCTTTTCATGCACACGAGAAACGAAAAATTTTCGTATAAATCAACCCACAGAGACAGTTTTCCAGATCAGAACAAATGAGAATTCTCAAAAATTGTTAAAAGATCTACAAAAGAAGAATTACTATCCAAAAAATAAAAAAAGCAGGATCATGATGGTTCTTACAATAAGATTGAAGAAAAGGGTGAGAAAAACTCTACTCTTTTTTGTAAAATTTGCAAAAAGACTAATCACACTGCAGAAAAATGTTTTCACAAAGGCAAGCCCCAATGTAACTTTTGTAAAATGTTTTGCCACATTGAGAAGGAGTTGGTACAAGAAGCGGGAGCAAGCGAATTTCTATAAAAGATAGGAGGAAGAAAGGGAATAATATTTTTTCTTTGCTTCCAAATCTGATACTTCAAAAAAAAGCAATGACTTGTATGTTGATAGTGGTTGTAGTAATCACATAACAAGAGATGAAAAGTTTTTCCTCTCAATTAACAATAGCATAACTACTAAAGTTATAATGGGGAATGGAGCCTTAGTTTATCAAAAGGCAAAGGTACCAATTCAATCAACATAAAAGGGAGCGGTAAGAAAATTTATGATCTGTTTTGTTTTATATTCCTGAATTGGAAGAAAATTTGTTTATTGTTGATCAATTAATCGAAAATACTTATTCTCTTGGGTTTATTGATAATTATTACAAGATTTATGATAAAATTGAGTCAAATCAAGTCATTGTTGAAGTAGAGATGATAAAAAGAGATTTTCCTTTAAAATTACAATGCGTTCAAAAATGAAATTGTAGATAATTTATGACTTTGGCACAAAAAGTTTGGTCACTTAAATTTTCATGGTTTGAAGCAATGCAAGCTAAAATACATGGGGCAAGACCTTTATGAGATATATACTAAAAATAAGGTAGATAATCTTTCTATCATATATTTAGATGTGTCAAATCAATAAGAGGACGAGGAAGAGGAACATGTCCTCAAGGATGAGAAATCTTGTCACGATCGGAGTCAAGACCCAAGATGATAGCGGCGGCGTTGACCTCTCAGAGGTTGCAGACAAGTCTACTTACGTCATTCTTACTTCGTCTAGATTAATTTTAGCGGAAAATTTGAAACTTTTTGTTTCTTAACATACATACTAAACATTCTATTAGATTCATAATTGTTGACCATCAACCATCTAACATTAAGATCATCAAATGAAAGATATAGTTTAATATAGCATTTAATCTATACTTGCCAAAATGGCACCAATACAATGTTTGAACAAAAGCGGAAAGAAACGCTAGTGGAACATACTCCACTAGCTTAACCCTATAACTAAGCTAGATTATAATGGGCAAGCATCCTCGAAAGCATGAGGCCCTACCAAGTCTGGATGAATGCTCCACGTCCTGATACTTTCAGCGTCAACCTGTAGCTCTAGCGCCCACCTATGCCTGCACCTAAAATTGTGGAGTTGTATGGGATTAGTACACACTTGTACCAAGTATGGGTATATGCAAGCACACGCCAAGGACATGCATGATTAAGAACAACTCTTTCATAACATCATGATTATGGAAAGTCAAGTTAGTGTACTTGCCAAATTCGGATTAGGAAAGTTATTGATCTTTCCATATTTGGATTAGGAAAGTCATGCCATTAGAGAAACATGCATCATCATACTTATCATATTGCACAAAGCACATAACATCTAGCACATAGCACATAACATATTGCATATAGCACATAACATTTTTCATATTATTCGTTCATATATCATGAGACCTTAGAATCATGGACTTGACATCAAGACTTCCAAAAAATGAGGGCTAAACATATGGGACCTAAACTAGGGAGTCTTCTTTAGCAAACACAGAGTCTGCTTCATCCATTCATACGTACTTCATTTCATTTCGTTCATACGCTAGTGTAAACACAGCTATACCTAGGATGTAGTTCAAGATTTTCATCGGGTTCGTTGTACAATGATCAAGAATGACCTAGTCTCATTACTTATGTGTACATCACCTCTTGATTGTCCTATCCTAAAAACTCCGGTATCATTCATTCATTATGTGCATCATTTGAGTCTGGCTCATTCGTGGGGAACTTTAACTTTAACTGACCTAGATCATGTGAGCATCATGAAATCCTGTGTCTCTCCCACACCGAAAAGAGGTGGAATCACCGGCCAAAGTAACCCAAAACATGCTAGCGTATATGGGAATTGAACCCCGCCAGATCCCTATATTGGCAATATAGGTTCGAAGACTTAGAGATATAAAGAGACCCATACCCGGCATGCCGGACAGTCTCATCTCATGAGAGTTATGTGAACCTCCTCCCTTCCAAAAAGAAGGCATCACAGCTCATAGCTAGTCTATCGTGCTCAGTATAAAGTTCCAGTACATTTAACTCATACGTCATGGAAGTTGGCTTCTAGCATGAAGACATCATAGATCAATAGATGATTTCTCATCTCATCATTTCATAAGAGTGTTCATAGAGACTGGTCTCTTCATTAACTTTAAACTCTTATAGGTGAGTACGTTTTGGTAAGATTTACTTAGGCTCATTTGAGATTTCCCTCATCTTTGACATTAGCCCCATATCATGTTTTCACCACATTCATTAACATTAGAACATTTGCTCTTCATAAGTACTCACCCCATTTTACGTGAATGTTCATTTGATTATATGCCAATGGACTTGGCCATTTAGTGTGTTTCACACTCTTACTTAACCCTTCTAGTGTTTCATCATTCGTTGTTCAGTTCATCATTTCTTTGTTCATTTCATCATTTCATTGTTCATTTCATCATATGCCAATGCACTTGGCCATTTTGTGTGTTTCACACTCTTACTTAACCCTTCTAGGGTTTCATCATTTCATTGTTCATTTAATCATTTCTTTGTTCATTTTATCATTTCATAGCGTACATCTTAAGTTCACTTATTTTAAGACGTAGGCTATACTTATGGGTGTATGCATACAAGCATGAGGCTTCGTTCATAGTTCGTTTAAGTGATTAATATCTTCCTAAGATTATGTGGTACAAGACTTATGCCTCTTGTATGTATGCAAAGATCTCGATTTTGATCTAACTAGGCAGCATTATTTTTGAATATTTAATTCACGTATGACTTATGTACCAATACGGAATTTGGTCAAAGGAACCCGGTCTCAAATTCCTTGGACAATACTTACATTTTTTTTCATTTACTTTATTTGATCCATACGACTTGGGGACCCAAGTTCGAGCCCCAAAGCCTTCATTTTATTTTTCCCTGAATTTCTCTCTTCAGTTTTCTCTTAATAGAAGTAAGAGAATGTGGGATCGAACCCCCACAACCTCATTTACATTTTATTTTCGTTACTTTTAATTTCTCTCCTTTGGCTGAGGGGTTGTGGGTTCGAACCCCCACAACCCCTCTTTAATTTCTTCTAATTTTCTCCTTGAATCTGCCTAGGAGGTTGTGGGTTCGATTCCCATGCCTCACATCACTATTCTTTCATTTTCTTAACTCTCCTTCACTGCCTAGAGGTCGTGGATTCGATTCCCACACCTCACATTTCCTTTCTTTCATTTTCTTTACTCTCCTTCACTGCCTAGAGGTCGTGCGTTCGATTCCCACGCCTCACATTTATTTTATTTTCCCTTAAGTTCCTATTGAGAGGTTGTGGGTTCGAATTCCACTCCTATAAATTCTTAATTTCATATATTAATTTCAAGCCAGGAGTACCCAAGTTCGAACCACCCTAAGCCCCATTTCTTTATTCACCTTTTTAGTGATTTTCAGAGGTGAGGTCGCGGGTTCGACTCCTAATGACCTCACCTAATTTATATTCATTTAAAATTCCAGATTTTTCATCTATGTTTAGCCGAAACAAACTTGTAATTTGCATGAAATGTTGTCACATTTTCATCTCACTTCCTTCAGCATTTACACGTGAATTCATAGGGTAATTCGTAGATCATTTAATACGTTCTTAGGTGCATTTTTCATGGATTCGTTTAGACAAGAGATTATCCCTCAAATCAGACATATTTAAACTCATATGAACATCACGAAATACATAATTATTTGTACATGAAATACAACCACAACATCACATTTCTTAAGCCTTAACCTGAGGCACATAGATATGGTTCATATTGCACACACACGTACAAATAATTTCGTAAAACCATCAACATAAGTCACGTAATTCCGAACATACATATAAACACATAATCATCACGAAAACACGTTTTATCTCTAGTTTTCTACCACCAAACATAACCAACCTATGATTCAATGGGAGCTAGTAATAGGGACATGCGACGGGAAACAACCCTAGTTTTCGGAATAGATTCGTCTGAACCTTAGGGGTCTCTTGGGAAAGGGACCAAGAGAGAAGATAACCCATACCTTTATGACATTAAACCCTTGAATTTCTGCCCAAAAACTTCACCCAAGATCACGTCAAAATCCTCTCAAAGTCAACACCAACTTGACGGACAAATTACTCTTTGCCTACGTGATTGATTTCATTTGTTTTCTTATATTTTCGATGTGAGTTCTTAAAGTTGGAAGAACTGTGGTTTACCTACTGTATTTTTGAAGTTATTTGGCAGAGAGAATCGTGAGTGAGAGTGATAGAGACGTGAGAGAGAGAGATGAGCGTGGGAGAGAAGAGTTTTCTTAGGATTAGGAGTCTAGTTTAGGACTTACTCAATTAAGGCTTTTATTTAATTATTAAAAATATGATTTCCTTTTATTTTAAATCATCTAATAAATAATAAATATAAATTAATTACAATAATTTACCAATTTAAATTAAAAATAATTTAATTTATTGCTTCCACCTAGGTTCGAACCCTGGTGGAGAAAGGCTTTACTTCAAGAGCCAATTTTCAACCCTCTCTCCCAGAAATGCCTCTCCACCTTATTAATTAAATAGTTAATTATATATTTATGGTAATTATGATGCTACCCTTAGCCTGGAAAAAGACCATTGTACCCCTAGACCATCCAAACCTTAGACTTTCCCTTTTTAAGTATGGTAAAGACTCTTTCAAGTAAATCTTCGTATTCGAGAGCCCTACATGGTTTGGCCCAACCTTTTCTAGCTCAACTAAGTCCCCAAGTTAGTTCGCTTGGCTATAGAAAAGGTTCAGAGCTCCGGTTCTACGTGCATCAATCCGTGTGAACCCGGTCTAATCGTAGGCATTCTAGACACATTAAGCATAACTTAGCATATTCATTTTTTAGGGTTGTAACATTATGCGCCCCTTAGGAACATTCGTCCCCGAATATTACTACTCTTTACTAACAAGAAGAAAGTCATCTAAAGAATGTATGCCTACATAGGCAATTCAATACTCCTCAATTTTGAATATCTGATTCACATATTAACATGATAGTGCACATTCCTGAAACCTACTAGTAGCTTAACATTAATAGACTAAGGAACTCTTTCCTAAACTAGCCTCATCAAAGCATACAACCTAAGTTAACATGTAGGTCATACAAATCAGCAACCAACATGATGTCTCAAACATGTTAAACTCATATTAGTGCATAAATACCATACACAGTCAAATACATGAAAGACTAATTAAGGCTACGCACCCGAGACTTAACCAGAGGTGCCTTCCATTGCACCCCAAGACTTGAGTGCGAATAATCGTTGCCTCCTTGGAGCCTCTTAACTTGGACCATTAGGTTTAAATCTCTCATTCCCTTGTTCTTGACTTCTCCTATTCGGATAATCCTTCACCATGTGACCTAGTTTTCCACAATTGTAACAAGCGTTAGTGCCCATCATACACTCTCCTCCATGTAGTTTTCCACACTTCCTGCAAGGTGGTCTCTCCTGAATTGTAAAGTTTTACAAACATGAGGGAGTAATCCCTAACTAACATGGAGCCCTGCTTAAAGCTGATGCATTACTCAACCTTAGCCTCCTTCATTTATATGAGAAATAACCGTTCTAGGAAAGCCATCATGAGAAGATCCCAAGTAATAGGACCTCCTTCTAAGGCTCTGCTATCATGCCACACTTTATACCAGGATTGAGCTACATCTCTTACATGGTAGGATGCCAGCTAAGACTTCTCCAGATCAATCAAACCTAATAGCCTGAGCTTGTAAAGTGCTAGCTTGGGCCATCTGTACCAACGTTGTCCTTACTTCTCAATCTGTCAACCTAGTTGGGCTAACAAGCTGGAGCCTGGGAAGGAACTTGAATTACCCCAGCAGCTCCTCCTCCAATCTTTCTGCCTGCTTTTTTCCATATATTCATCTTTTGGAAACTTCAAGAGTTGATGTTAGATACACTCTTAACACAAAGAAATACGACATTTGAGAAGGCACGATAAGATTAGAAGAAGGGAATTTTTTCCTACGCATTATGCAGTCTCTAATCCAGGATAGTGGTGCACTTCAAAACCATGACTTAGAAATTACTCAACGTGGTTGATGTGAACTCATTATCCTCGGAATTTAGCCTAGCGCTATGATACCAACTTTGTCACGACCGGAGTCTAGATCCCAGAAGAGACCTGCGTCATTGACCTCTCAGATGTCGCAGACAAGCCTACTTACGTCATTCTTACTTTGTCTAGATTAATTTTAGCGGAAAATATGAAGCTTTTTGTTTCTTAACATACATACTAAACAATCTATTAGATTCATAATTGTTCACCATCAACCATCTAACATTAAGATCATCAAATAAAAGAAATAATTTAATATAGCATTTAATGTAAACATGCCAAAATGGCACCAATACAATGTCTGAACAACAGCGGAAAAGAAATGCTAGTGTAACATACTCCACTAGATCAATCCTAAAACTAAGCCAGAATATAATGGGCAAGCATCCTCGAAAGCATGAGGGCCTACCAAGTCCAGATGAATGCTCCACGTCCAGATAGTTGTAGCGTCATTATAGCTCTAGCGTTCACTTGTGCATGCACCTAAAATTGTAGAATTTTATGGGATTAGTACACACTTGTACTAAGTATGGGTATATGCAAGCACGCACCAAGGAGATGCATGATTAAGAACAGCTTTTTCTAACAACATGATTATGGAAAATCAAGTCAGTGGACTTGCCAAACTAGGATTAGGAAAGTTAGTGATCTTTCATAATTTGGATTAGGAAAGTCATGCCATGAGATTAACATGAATCATCATACTTATAATATTGCACACAGTACAAAACATCTATCACATAGCACATAACATATTTCATATAGCACATAACATTTTTCATATTATTTGTTCATACGCCATGAGACCTTGGAATCATGGACATGAAATAAAGACTTCCCAAAAATAAGGTCTCAACATATGGGACCTCAACTAGGGAGCCTTCTTTAGCAAACACAGAGTCTGCTTTATTCATTTGTACGTACTTCATTTCATTTCATTCATAGTCTAGTGTAAACACCAGCTATACCTAGGATGTAGTTTAAGACTTTCATTGGGTTTTGTGCGATGATCATGAAGGACCTAGTGTCATTACTTAAGTCTAGATCAACTCTTTATTATCCTATTCTAATACCTTTGACATTATTCATTTCATTATGTGCATCATTTGAGGCTGGCTTTATTCATTCATGGGGAATTTTAAATTTAATCTACATAGATCATGTGAGAATCATGAAATCTAGCGTATCCACCACACCAAAAAGAGTTGGAATCACCGTCCAAAGTGACCCCAAACAGTCTAGTGTACATGGGAATCGAACCCTCCCAGATCCCTATATTGATAGTATAGGTTCGAAGACTAGGAGATTTAAGGAGACCCATACCCGTCATGCCGGACAATCTCATCTCATGAGATTTACGTGAACCTCCGCCTTTCACGAAAAAAGGCATCACCGCTCATAGCAAGTCTATCGGTGCTCAGTATAAAGTTCCATTACATTCAACTCATACGTCATGGAAGCTGACTTTTAGTATGAGGACATCATCTCTCAATAGATGATTTCTCATTTCATCATTAGTATTAAGTGTGTTAATCTCGATACTTTTATCAGAGTGTTCATAGAGAATGGTCTATTCATTAACTTTACACTCTTATAGGTAAGTACGTTTTGGTAACATTTACTTAGGCTCATTTGAGATTTCTCGCATCTTTGACATTAGCCCCATATCATGTTGTCACCACATTCATTAACATTAGAAAATTGCTCTTCATAATTACTCACCCCATTTTACGTGAATGTTCATTTAATCATATGCCAATTCACTTGGCCATTTAGTGTTTTTCACACTCTTACTTAACCCTTCTAGTGTTTCATCATTTCATTGTTCAGTTCATCATTTCTTTGTTCATTTCATCATTTCATTGTTCATTTCATCATATGCCAATGCACTTGGCCATTTAGTGTGTTTCACACTCTTACTCAACCCTTCTAGGGTTTCATCATTTCATTGTTCATCTAATCATTTCTTTGTTCATTTCATAATTTCATTGCCTACATCTTAGGTTCACTTATTTTTAGACGTATGCTAGACTTACAAGTCTATACGTACAAGCCATGAGGCTTCGTTCATAGTCGTGTAAGTGATTCATTGTCACGACCCAAAACCGAGCCGCGACTGGCACCCACATTTACCCTCCTATGTGAGCGAACCAACCAATCTAAACCTTAACATTTCAATTTAATATCAACATAAAGCAATGCGGAAGACTTAAACTCATTAATAAAAGACAATTCAATAACTT
>NC_028643.1:48386897-48387164 GCF_001406875.1 Solanum pennellii | reverse complement strand
CACGGGGTACACATACCCTTCCCTTGATTCTCAAAACATCTTCCTCATCGATTGTTGCTTCTTTAGCCTCTCCTCGCAACACTTTATCTCGGATTCGGATCAATTTCTCATCCTTAAACTGTTTTCCCTTGATCTTGTCAAGAAAAGATGATCTCGCCAACACACTGGCCAAGAATCCTCCCTTCTCATTTACCTCCAACCTCATAAGGTCATTAGCCAGAGTCTGAACTTCTCTAGCCAATGGGCGTCTAGAAGCTTGCAAGTGAG
>NC_028643.1:48376903-48382658 GCF_001406875.1 Solanum pennellii | reverse complement strand
ACGACGGTTCGTCCTGCAGGTCCGTCGCCAAGTTCAGAGAGTCGATTTCAGTACCCAAATTTCAGAAGTCTAAGTCTTTTGGAACGAGACACCCTCGACGGCCCGTCGTGTCCATGACGGTCCGTCGTGGGTTCCGTCGACTCACACAGTTTTTCCAGAAATAAAATCTGCTGCTCAAAACGGCTAAACAGGTCGTTACATTCATATATTCCAAAGATTATGTGGTACAAGACGTATGCATCTTGTATGTATGTCAAGATCTCGATTTCGATCTAAGTAGGCAGCATTATTCTTGAATATTTAATTCAAGTATGACTTATGTATTAATATGAAATTGGGGCAAGGGAACCCGGTTTCAAATCCCTTGGACAACACTTATATTTTTTTTCTTTTACTTTCTTTGATCCATACGACTTGGGGACCCAAGTTCGATCCCCAAAGCCTTCATTTAATTTTTCGCTTAATTTCACTCTTCTTTTTTCTCTTAATAGAACTAAGAGGATGTGGGATGGAACCCCCACAACATCATTTACTTTTTATTTTCATTACTTTTAATTTCTCTCCTTTGGGCGAGGGGTTGTATGTTCGAACCCCCACATCCCCTCTTTAATTTCTTTTAATTTTCTCCTTGAATATTCCTAGGAGGTTGTGGGTTCGATTCCCACGCCTCATATCTCTTTTCTTTCATTTTATTAACTCTTCTTCACTACCTAGAGGTCGTGGGTTCGATTCCCACACCTCACATTTCTTTTCTTTCATTTTCCTTACTCTCCTTCTCTGCCTAGACGTCGTGACTTCGATTCCCATGCCTCACATTTATTTTCTTTTCATTTTTCCTTAAGTTTTGATTGAGAGGTTGTGGTTCGAATACCACTCCTCTCAATTCTTAATTTCATATATTAATTTCCAGTCAGGAGTACCCAGGTTCGAACCCCCCTCAGACCCATTTCTTTATTCACCTTTTTAGTGATTTACACGGGTGAGGTAGCGGGTTTGACTCCTAATGACCTCACCTAATTTATACTCATTTAAAATTCCAGATTTGTTCATCTATGTTTAGCCGAAACTAATTTGTAATTTTTTGGAAATTTTGTCACATTTTTCAGCTCACTTCCTTCAACATTTACACATGAATTCATAGGGTAATTTGTAGATCATTTACTACGTTCTTAGGTGAATTTTTCATGGATTTGTTTAGACAAGATATTATCACTCAAATCAGCCATATTTCAACTCATATGAACATCACGAATTACATAATCATTTGTACATGAAATAAAATCACAACATCACATTTTTAAAGTCTTAACCCAAGGCACATAGATACGTTTCACATTGCACACACATGTAAACATAATTTCGGAAAATCACCAACATAAGTCACATAATTCCGAACATACATATAAACACATAATCATCAAGAAAACACATTTCATCCCTAGATTTTTACCAGCAAACATAACCAACCTATGATTCAATAGGAGCTAGTGACAGGGACATGCAACGGGGAACAACCCTAGTTTTCGAAATAGATTCATCTGAACCTTAGGGGCCTCTTGGGAAAGGTACCAAGATAGAAGAGAAACCATACCGTTTTGACATTAAACCCTCGACTTTATTCCATAAAACTTCACCCAAGATCACGTCCAAATCCTCTCAAAGTCAGCACCAACTCGACGGACAAACTTCTTTTTGCCTACATGATTGATTTCATTTGTTTTCTTATATTTTCGTTTGAGTTCTTCAAGTGTGAATAACTTTGGTTTACATACTTTTTTTGACGTTATTGGGCATAGAGAATCGTGAGTGAGAATTATAGAGACTTGAGAGAGAGATGAGCGTGGGAGAGAAGAGTTTTCTTAGAATTAGGAGTCTACTTTAGAACTTAGTCAATTAAGGTTTTTATTTTATTATTCAAAATCTGATTTCCTTTTATTTTATATCATCTAATAAATAATAAATATAAATTAATTACATTAATTTACCAAATTAAATCAAAAATAATTTAATTCGTTCCTTCCACCTAGGTTCGAACCTGGGAGGAGCAAAACTTCACTTCAATAGCCAATTTTCGGCCCTCTCTCCCAAAAATGTGCCTCCACCTTATTAATTAAATAGTTAATTATATATTTACGGTAATTATGATGTTACCCTTAGCATGTAAAAAGACCATTTTACCCCTAGACCCTCCCAACCTAATTTTTCCTTTTTAAGTTCGGTAAAGACTTCTTCAAGTAAATCTTCGTATTCGAGAGCCCTATATGGTGGGAACCAACCTTTTATAGCTCAAATAACTCCCCAAGTTAGTTGTCTTGGATGTAGAAAGGGTTCAAAGGTCCGGTTCTACGCGCACCAATCCGTGTGAACCTGGTCTAATCGTAGGCATTCTAGACACATTAAGCATTACTTATTATATTCATTTTTTAGGGTTGTTACAAATTTTATATTGAGATGATGAAGCACCACTTCCAAGAGAAACAAAAATGTTGAGTGACATTTATCAAAAATGCAACTTTGTCAGTATTAAGAAAGAAAATTATGATGAGGCAATAAATCATGATGTTTGTAAGAAAGAAAATTATGAGGAGGCAATAAAACATGATGTTTGGAATAAAACATTGGTAGATAAAATTCGGAAGATTGATAAAAATAATGCTTGGGAGTGTGTGAGTATACCCAAAGAAAGAAAAGTTGAAAGTCTAAAATGAATTTTCAAAACCAAATTCAATAAAAAAGAAGATATTCAAAAACGCAAGAAAATCACGAAACTCAGTGGCAATTATTGTCAGACAGGAAAAAATCTTGTTGACATCTTCACCACAACACTTCCAAATGAAATGTTTTGTCATCTTCGAGAAGGCATTGGAGTTTTCAAGCAAATGCATTAAGGGAGAGTGTTGAAATTAATGCATTCACAACTTGATGTTTGGTATTTCAATATTGTCTCTTAATTTATCAATAAGTCTTTTTAGAATTCTGTAATGCATGTATCTAGTAATTTGTGATCCTTTGATTTACATTATTACTAGTATAAATAGAGATGTAGTTGATGACTGTAATTATCTCAAGTGACCTTAATTATCATATACAAAACTTGAGCATTCTCTAAAGATGGTATTCTCCTTCCATTTTTCCTACAGTTGGATGGCGAGTCCGGTGTTCTCTCGTTTTGGTTATTCAGATCGAGAAAGCACTCGAGTGTCGTTACTCTGTCATAGTGTATGTGTGATAGTTTGCTTGTCATGTTGTTCCCTTGCCATGCAGTTGGTTGCTGGATTTAGTTCTTTAGTTGTTGTGCTTTAGTTTCCCTCTTTTGAAAGAATTGTCGAGGTGCATATTATTTGCTACAATATGAAGTCTTTTCTCTGATCATGTCGTGAAAGGTTTGAGTTCAGTGTGTGAGTACAGTGATATTTTGTTCCTGCACTTGGTCTTTATATTTTTCAAAACCTATTGTTTCTTCTGCTTTGTTTATGGCATTATTTGTTGTTGATAGTGTTCTTTTCTCCATTATTTTCTATATGGTTTCTTCACTATTGTATTTCCTTTTCTTACTTATTTGGTTATGTTTTACTTGGGTCAAGGGTTTATCGGAAACAACCATTCTACCTTCACAAGGTTGGGGTACTAGTGCATGCAAACTGCCCTGCTCAAATCCATTTATATGATTTCACTAAGTATGTTTTAATTGATGTCGTACTTAATGTCTGTAGGTATCTATTTTGCAATATTCTACTACTACAATTGTGTTCTTATTTTGTTTTGTCCAGAACTCTTTTGGTCATTATCGCTATGTGTTACAGAAAATATTGTCTAAAGGGACAATATGATGCACAAAGCATTCCATTAGTAGGGTCATGAAAATGCATGGTACAGTTGAAGTTGTTTGGCCCTAGTACTCATAATTGTAAAATAAAACATACTACAGTTTAGATTAAGATGAATTTGAAAGGATATCTTTGATTTTGCGAAGGTGAAATTTAAATTCTAGGATAAGTTCGTATTTGGAGAAATATTGGTATCATTAGAAAATATCTTTTTATCATCCTTGTTCCATTATATAAGCCTTTTATGGATTTAAATTTCTCAGTAATATGATTAGTGATGAGTTGTTTCATTATAGCGTCGGCAAAATGAGCTCATATTTTTGTGACCCATCCAAACCGCTCATATTTTAATGAGTTGGATGAGTGACTTTTCACATGGTAAAATATGGGTATCAACCCATATTTGACCCATACAACTATGGGTAAAATAGAGGTGAACTATCAGTAAAATATGAATTAGTCAAATGGGTTAAACTTCTAACTTTAATTCACCCATAATTCATAATATCACTAAAAAATAGTGTAACTTCTCTTTCTTTTATGTTGTATTCTCTCTAAATGAAAAGGTGAAGTCTGACCCTCCAAAAATAAATAATTTAAATGTACATTTCTTTTACTGATTATAATTATATTTTATTTAATTAATTAATTTTAATATTGGATAATCAATAATAGTGCAAAATAAGCAAATCATGTATTAGTATTGACATTACTTAAATTGCACTAAGCATGTTTTAGTCCTAAAATAAAAATATTAATTTTCTTTGAAATTAAAAATATTTTCATCTAGTGATGACATAAATTAAAAAACTTCTTTAGTATTCATGTGCTTGACTCAAAGGAAGGTTGTCTGACTTCTAATTATACATTGTATATGGATTGTAGCATCAACTTTGTAAGATTTTGTAACATCAACTTATGAGTTGCCACTTCTTCTTTTTGTTGTATGTTCTTATTTTCATTTTATAGTACTGAGAAAATCCAATAATATATGTATCATTTAATTTATCATTTGCAATACATATTTTTCATTAAGTATTTTAAGATAAATGTACAATGCACGATTTCAACTAATTTTATTAAATATCTTTGACATATATATAAATGTGACCTTAACTTAAATTTATGTCTTTCAAATTTGAGTTAAGAGTATAAACAACTAAATACTCAGACTCAATAAGAGTTGACTGGGTTTTTCTTTTGTTTTGTGGAAATAATCTTGGCAAGTACTATTCCTAAGTCTTTATAGAAATAATGACTTCAATCAATTTCCTTACCTCTTAGTTTACGCAATTCACCTTTAAATTTTGTGGGTCAGCACAATATGGTTAGAATGATATTTTTTCTATGTTCTTTTAAAAAATATTACCCATTTAACTAAGAAATGGAAAAAATATTAGTTTATTTTAAATTAAAAGTATTATAGTTTTTTTAATCTTCTGACTAAATTATGGCCAAATTATCCAGCCATTTAGCACTTTCTTCTTCTTGTGTTTTTATCAATGGGATGACATTTCAATAAATATGTCAATCACAACCGTTTAACTTTCTTACAGCCGTTTAACTTTCTTTTTTTATAAAAAAAAAGCATTTTATCTATAATGACAAAATACTATCTTCTCTATTCCAGTTTATGTGATTCGAAAAAAAATAACACATTTCTATATTAAGTAACAATTTGACTGTAAAATATCTTTTTTACGCTTAATGAAATGATTCACAACCGCACAAATTTCTAACCTTTATTTTGGACTACAAGTTTTAAAAGTCTTCTTTTTTTAAAAAAAATTTGTGCCGAGTCAAACTAACACACATAAAATGGGAAAGAGGGAGTAAAAAGAGCGGAGACATAGGTTGTTAAATCGAACATACTTGGTCGATCTATGTTCACGTTGAATGTATTATTCCTCCTCCATGCAGTTATATAT
>NC_028643.1:48369561-48376218 GCF_001406875.1 Solanum pennellii | reverse complement strand
TATATATATATATATAAATGTATTCACTCTTGAACGAATATTATGATTATTGTATCACACTACATCAAAAATGATCATTAGTGGCAATTAATTCATAATTGTCATAAAATATTTATTTTTAGCGACAATTAACACTCATTGTGTATGTCCCTAAAGCCTTTAACGACATTGATCTAATGATACTTAGCTAATACCGATGAAGACTTTAGACTCTTTATAAATATCAATATTTAATGCCACTAAAGGTCATTTTTATTGTAGTGATCCCTATAAAAAAAATTCTAGACTATAATATGTTAACTATTGCTTTTCTTGACGATGCCGTGAAGACTTGGCAAAATACCAATTATGTAAGTGAATAATAATACATTTGAAAAACACAATCAAAGGTTTTCAAGTAATTGACAGCATGAAGAAGAACAGTTTCTTATTGATTCTTCTCTTTATAATTAAATTTTATACATCACTTGCTTCCTCAAATGAGACAGACTAACAAGTTCTACCAGATTTTTAAAATCTTGTGACAAGTCCCAGTCATTTATTTGCCAATAATTGGACCAAAAATACTTGTTTTTGCTCTTGGTTTGGTGTCACTTGCATTTCAAAAAGGCAAAGGGTTTTGGCCTTGGCTATTTCTAATTTGCAATTTCAAGACACAATTTCCCCGTCTTTGGCCAATTTGTCCTTTCTCAGAGAGCTCAATCTTGGGAACAACTTATTCCGCAATGAAATTCCTGATATTCAAAATAATCAACTCCAAGGAAGTACTCCGACAAGCCTATTTTAGCACCAGACAGTTTGAAAGATTTCATTGGCTTTCAATAAACTCAACGGTGAAATGTGGAAAGGTCCATGGTATGTACTTAAACTTAGAGTCTTAAATCTATGGAGTAATAGCCTCACGGGTATAATCCCTCCTTATGTTAGAAATTCCACAAAATTGATAAACATAGATTTGTTATGGAATAGAATCAATGGTAGCAATATTCCAATGGATATTGGTAATATTAACTAACTTAAAGAGTATAATCCCATTCTTGCAACACTTTTAATTATCTCGTCGCTACTTAAAGTAGCTCTTGGAATCAATAGCCTTTTTGGTCCTCTATTTCTGGATGAAGGAATTATTGTCTCAAATCTGAAGTTTATAAGAATATTTAACAACCAACTTTCTGGTTGCATTCCTTCAAACATATGCCAAATCACAGAGCTCAAAGTTTTGTCTGTATCTTTAAACAACATAGCAGGAGACATACCAACAAATATTGGCTTCTTATCTAAGCTTGAGGGGTTTTATATTGGATATAATCCAATAAAAGGGACTATTCCCACTTCATTGGGAAATATTTCAACTCTGCAATATCTTTATTGTGGAAACAGTCACATAGTCGGACAAATTCCTCTAGAATTAGGGAAGCTATCAAATTTGTGGGAATTAAAGAATGATTTTAGTAAAATTGATATTGAATATATTTTGATGAAGAAATTGATATTTCAGATATTACTCCTTCAAAAATACTCCCTCCGTCCACTATTGTTTCTCTTTTTAGAGTCAAACTATATGAACTTTGACTAACATTTTAAGATGTATTTTTTCATCACATTGATATGCAAAAAATTGCAATGATAGTATTTTCATATAATTTTTGAATATTTAAATTTTTAATATAAAATATCAAATTAATATAATCTAATTTAACTTTAAAAATTAGTCAAATCGATTTCCAAAAAGTGTAACATGACAATTAAAAATAGGCGGAGGGAGTATGTCAAGTCTATTTTGTTTCACATAAGAGAAAATGTAACTAGTGTGTTCCACATTCTTCTTTGATATAATATATTAAAAATCATCAGCATTTTTCTGTTGATTATTATGATTTTCTTAAGAAGGTGAAAACAGAATTTCCACTCGAAATTTCTTGTGGAATGAATTGTTCCTCACACTCGTCGAATTCCAGAGTCTATTTTCAACATATCTTATTTGGAAATCACTGATTTTTGTTTCAATAATATCTCTGGTAGAATTCCAACCACTACAGGTCTTCATCTTCCAAACCTTAAAGGACTTGACTTGCGAGTCAATTAGCTAGAAGGGGAAATTCCATTGTTCATAACAAATTCTTCCAAGCTTGAGATACTGTCACTGGTAGAAAACTTTCTAAGAGGAACTATTCCTACAAATTTGGGAAATCTTCGTAAGTTTCTATCACTATTCCTACATACTAATAAACTTACAAATGAACCAAGAGAACATGAGTTGTGATTCTTCATTTCTTTGGTGGACTTTAGAATGTTGAATGGCGTTCTTCCCAATTCTATTTGGAATTTATCATCCACTGTTGAAAACTTCAAAATAGGAGATTCACACATCAATGGTCTTATCCCCACAAGTATAGGCAACATGAGTGGACTTACAACCCTATCCTTTGAAGAAAACAACTTCATTGGGACTATTCTTTTTGACATTGGTTCAATTAAACAACTCCAAGGACTGTCTCTATTTAAATATAAATTGGAGGGACATATTCCAGAGGCGGTATGCCATTTCTCTAAGTTGGTTCAATTATTTCTCAATGGTAATGGGCTCTCTGGATTAATTCCAGAATACTTAGGAAATATTAGCATTTACAACATCTTTATTTGGATTCTAATAAATCATGATCAACATTTCCGTTGAGCCTATGAAATATTATTGGTCTTCTCTATCTAGACGTGTCAAAATTCAACATCTTTATTTGGGTTCTAATAAATCATCATCAACATTTCCGTTGAGCCTATGGAATATTATTGGTCTTCTCTATCTAGATGTGTAAGAATTTCATATAGGGACTGAAAGCCATTGTAGAACTACATATTTCCTATAACTACTTCGAAAAACTCTCATCCTTTAAAAGTAGTAATGTTTCATTTAATGGTTTAAAAGGTGGAATACCTAGTGGTGGCGTGTTCTCAAATTCCACTCTAGAATCATTTCTCGGGAACAAAGGTATATGTGGAATGCACATATTGGAGATTCCGACTTTCGCTATCACTAGTCCGAGAAAACAATCAAAGCTTTAGGCGGATGTGCTAAAAATTGTTACTCCAGTGATTGTTTCATCGTTTTTAATATTTTTTTTTTGTTTCAATTTGGATAATGAAACGAAAGTCTAAGGATGTGGAAAAGGTATTAGAGATCAAGACTCATTAATTAGATTCTTATCACGAGATTCAACGAGCAACAAATAACTTTGATAGATCAAATTTAATTGGCGAGTGAAGCTCTGGATCTGTATACAAAGGCACATTATCCAGTGGAACTCTGGTGGCAATAAAGGTTCTGAATTTGGAAAATGAGCAATTATGCAAGAGGTTTGATGCCGAATGCGAAGTCATGAGAAATATTAGACACAGAAATCTTGTCACTATGATTACTACTTGTTCTAGGGACTATAGAACAGCCTTTGTTCTTAAATATATGTCTAATGGGAGCCTACTCCAAAGAATTACTATAATGCTTGATGTGGATGTGGCTGTCGAATATCTACACCATGGTCATAACACTCCAATAGTTTATTGCGGCCTAAAGCTAGCCAAAGTTCTTTTATATGAAGATTTGGTGGGTCATGTCGGTGATTTTTGAATCTCTTAAATTTTCGTCGTAAGCAAGTCCAAGGCACATACAGAGACATTGAGCACTCTTGGATATACTGTACCAGCTAAACGAGTATCTTTCTATTTTTAGAAATCACAGTCTAGCGCTTCCGAATACTAGAACTAAACAAAAGTAATTGTCTTGTTAATACATAATTATTCTTATATTCAAATGAGTATTTCTTTTTCATTTTTATTCTTTTAAGAATATGGCTTAGAAGGAATAGTGCTTGCTAGTGGTGTTGTTTACAGTAACGACATCATTTTGATGGAGGTTTTGACGAAAAGAGGCCAAAGATGAAGAGATGTACAATGAAAATCTTGACATGAGGAAATTGATCACCCAATCATTTTTAGGGAGTATGATGGACGTTGTGGATGCCAATCTTTTCTATGAGGAAGAACAAATCACTTGTAAAAGTGAAATGTGCATACCCTCTGTTGGAATTCTGAATTTGCCTAAGTAACAAGTATAATCAATATGTTCCTTTGCAGATTACAACACTTACGTTTTGTAAAGCAAAAAAATAATGACACAATACTTTATCGCGGAAAATCCCAACTCATAAGGGTAAAAACCACGACCTACACCTCTGTAGGATTTAACTCCACTTTATTAAACTTTGAACCTCAACAACAGATTACAAGCCTATGTAACCTAAGGAATTATAAACTCTAATTCCTAGTTAAGAAATTATAAACTTTAATTCCTAGGTACCCAAGACAAATTCCCCCAGGCTTAAGTCTTCTACCGTCCGTCAAGTTTCTCAAACTTGTTAGATGAATCCTACACGCACACTCGATTATAATGAAAATTCTTAATTACAATCTTACAACTTTTTCTTCACAAATTGGCAACACTCCAAAGTAAGTCTCAAAACTCTCTCAAACCTCTTGATAGTTTTTTGATCTTCTCTCTATGTAAGTGCGCAATTTTCTCAAGTGAAACTAACGCCCTATTTATAGATTAAATCCCCTCAAAGTCTTGTCCAACTCAAACTTGACTTTGTCGCATCTTCAACTCTTTTTTCAACTCAAACTTTGTCTTCACTGCCTCAAACATTATTTTACTCGAAAATCCTTTTTCACGTAGGACTTCGATTGAAAAAAAACATTCCACGCAATTTTCCTGAATTAAATAACAAAGCAATTTTCCTTAAGTCAATAAGAAAACTTCATTGGTTGCTAAATCCTTCTTTGTGTAGATTTCCTGCTTCAAGTAGGACTCCTATTTGATTAAGAAAACTATCTTTATTGCGAACTCCTTTATATAAGGAAATTTTCTACACTGGTTTCTTGTCGAAAAAACAATACTTCCACAGTTTTATAACTTTTGATTCGCGTGGTTGACGTTCTCCTTTTTCAAGTCGAATTCGGTTTGTAAGGAACATGTTGAGCAATCTGTTTCTTTCATCTGTTCCTCTTTTTGTTAATTAAAAAAATCTTTCTCATTCTAACAAATTCTCTGTTTTTGATGATGACAAACCATTGCTTCTAGTGTGAATAGATCAATCTGTGTTATTTTAGTTTCTTAAAACTCAATACCACAAGTAAACACATTAGAGGATCAACTTAGACTAATTGGGTTATAAATATACACAAGTATGCACTTCTACCTTTTGACATAATAAAACTCTGTGAAGGCATATACCACACTAACAAAAGCAAATTCGATACTCACGGCCACTGACTATCACCTACTCAAACACTTAAAAATCAAAAACTCAGTAAGCTATATCAAAACATTTGCACAAACGTAGGAGATAGACATGAACCTGAAACTCAAACCCAACATTAGCATCAATCAAAATGCATATACACAAGAAATGTAGTCAAAATTAAAGAACAAGCACTTGTGATGAGGAAAAAATTGGGAAGTCAAAGGCTAGAGTGTCTAGGTAATACCAAAAGATCGTCCATGAGAGGATAAATATAAGTCATTTTTTAGCAGCAAAAATATATTTTGAATTAAAAAAACAATTTCAAAAGTAGTCTTGGTCTATGCAAGATGAATCTTTCTTTTATATCACATTTAAGGAACTTGTTCAATCAAGCGTGTGCCCTCTGCAGAAACAATAATTCACTCATCTTTAATTTCAATAGAGTAAGCAAGAGAAATAATTTTCTTGAACATCATTTATAGAGGAACATGTTCTCTCAATCTGTTCCATGGACGTGGTACTATCTGGTGCAACACCAACTATAATGCTTTTTGACATCAATCCGAAATCCCAGTTTATATGTTTCCCAATAAAAGAACTAGGTTCGACGTATGGGTCTCCCATCGATTCCCCTCACTAGATGCACCCTAGTTTAGCCTAACAAGTAAACTTTGTCCAAGTGTAGGGTCCCTAAAATATTCCCCCTCACAAGGTAAATCCTCCAAAACTTTACCCAATACAAATGATTCCCCCTAAGAACCAACACAGTCGACTTTGTCAATCTATATTTTATAAGGCACCAAATTAGAGGTGTCCTCCACCAAATTCATCTCAACCATATACCATCACATTGGGATAAGACTTTTTAAGAAGATATTTGTTTTGGTTATTTTTAGGTCATGAATATCTTTTGGGAAAAGCGGAAGAAATAGGTTCAAGTGCATTGACTTTATATTTAATCATGAATAAATGTAGTGCACATACCTTAGATATCTAGATAATGCTGAATTTTGCTTCAATTTTACTAAGTCTCTCTCTCTCGTTCCAGGTGTAAATACAATGTTATAGTGCATGAGTAGTATGACATTAAAAGTGGTATAGAGATATACAACTTAATGTACAAAACTAATTATAAAATTCAAGGTTAGAGGACGGTATGCACAACGTTCATTAGCCATTGAGGGATACTCATGTGACCTTAATCATCTCCAAGTTCCAAGTTGTTCCTTTCGAAAGTGTTTTCCTTGGATGATCATATTTTTTATTGATGGACTCGCAAGTTACACACTCTGATCATCTGAGTGTGCATAGTTGTTGGATACTGCACAGAAAGAGAGAGAGAGAGAGAGGGGGGGGGGGGGAG
>NC_028643.1:48337812-48369309 GCF_001406875.1 Solanum pennellii | reverse complement strand
GGGGGGGGGGGGGGAGAGAGATTACTTTGTACTAATTAGTAATTAATAATATAATTATGTGTTAAAAATAAATAAAGCCTAAATTCTAACAAAATAGATAAAGAAATTTCTAAACATTGAGGCATGTCATATCAATGGGATAAAGATCCTGCTTTATATATCAATTGTAATTAAACGGGTGTAATTATTTTTGAACGTAACTTTGTGATCATTTTTATGTAATTAACTACACTAATACTAATCATATATATATATATATATATATATATTACTCAAACTATTTTAAAACCCCTTGCCAATTTAAATCATTTGTACTTAAATTATATATACACGTTTCTTTTTGTTTTTTATGGTCAAATTTAATTTTTTGCTAATTTCCTTATAAAATTTATCACACAGCCCCATTGTTTTTTAGAAATACCCAAAGAAATTACAATATAGCCAAAAAAAATAGCTTAGGATTTTTAAATTTTTTTCTCTTTTTTCATTCACATTTTTTTATTTCCCATATTATTACATAATAAATGAAAGAATAATTAAATAAGAATAATAAATTCAAATAACAATAAGAAATAGACTTATCAGAGAGATATTTAAAATTCAAATTAGTCATTCAATCGAACAAGTAAAACAAAAAAATCATCCGTGATAAAGAAAAGATATACCGTGAACTTTGCTAGAAGGATCATATATAATCGTACATTATTTTTAAAAAAAAAATTAAAGAAATCCAAAATAAATCAAAAATTAATGTTTTCATTTTCATTAGATAAAAATGGTATATGTGAGAAACTTTTGTAACAGTAGGATATATGAACTCTAAATCATAAATTTGTGGGATATTTTATGTCATTTTCCAATATCACATATACATTTGTTATACATTTTTTATACACTATTGAAACATGACATAACTATTTATATAATATCAATACATTACATATTACTGTAGCTTTTTTGTTGATTTGTTTTGTTACCTGTACATTTACGTAAATATCCCATTTTAAAGTCTCCAAAATTCTTTATGTAGATTCTTACTTCGTTTTCCATCTTTTCAAGGATTATCATCACTTTGTAACAATTCTGATCGCATTTGTTAAAACGTTAGGAGTCATTTAATGTGAAGTATAAGATATAATAATCCAGTTTTGAGATTACTTGTTCCACCATATTAGTTAAGATAAGTATATCTCATACCCATGATAGAGTAACTTTGTTGGAATTAATGCATCAATGTTTAGTCTTCCAAAATTGTCTCTTAGTTTTTCAAGAAGTCCTTTTAGAATTCCGTAGTACATGTATCTAGTAAATTGTGATACATGTATTTAGTTATTTGTGAAAGACTTTTTGTTTTCTATTTTGAGTAGTATAAATAGTGATGTAGTTGATGATTGTAATAAATCTCAAGTGGCCTTAAGTAGCCTATAATAAACTTGAGCATTTTCTAAAGATATTATTTTTCCTTCCATACTTCCTACAAATTGGTATCAGGAGCAGGTTTTCGTTTTTAATCTGGGGTTAGGTGAAGAAAAAAATATGGCATCCAAAACAAATGAAGGTGCTGATTCTTCAGTTGCTATTACTCCATTTTTTGATGGAACTGATTTTGAATACTGGAAGATAAGAATGAGAACACATTTGAAAGCTGAAGGTTTGTGGACTATTGTTGCAAATGGCTTTGAAGAGCCAGAAAACGATGGTGATCTTACAGCAGCAGAGATGAAAAATCTTGAGGCTAAGTATCGTCAAGATGCAAAAGCCTTAAGCAAATCCAAATGGGAGTCTCAAGAGCATATTTTGCAAAAATTTCTACTTGTGAGACTGCAAAGGAAGCTTGAGATTTTCTGGAAACTGAGGTGTATGGTGACGAAAAGGTACGCACTATAAATCTTCAAACTCTTAGAAGAGAGTTTCAAAATTTAAAGATGATAGTATCTGAAAAAATTGATGAATATTGCACAAGAGTCATGAATATTGTTAATGAAATGAGAAATCATAGTGATAGAATTTCTGACCAACAAGTTAAGGAAAAGATTCTAATTAGTGTCACAGAAAAGTATGAGTACATCGTTGCTATCACTGAGGAGACGAAAGATCTTTCTAAGCTTTCCATCAAAGAGCTAGTTGGGTCATTTCGTGCACACGAGAAGCAAAGATTTTTTCGTGAAGATCAATCCAAAGAGACGACTTTCCAGTCTAATATAAATGAGAATTCTCAAAATTTCTCCAAAAATCATCAGAAGAAAAATAAAAAGCCAAAAAAGAAGCAGGATCATGATGGTTTTTCCAAGAAGGTTGAAGAAAAAGGTGAGAAAAACTCTAGTCTTTTTGTAAAATTTGCAAAAAGACTAATCACAATGCAGAAAAATGTTGGCACAAAGGCAAGCCCCAATGGAACTTTTGTAAAAAATTTGGCCATGTTGAAAAGGATTGTTGGCACAAGAAACGGGAGCAAGCAAATTTTTGTGAAAAACATGAGGAAGAAAGGGAAGAAAATCTTTTCTTTGCTTCTTAATATGATGCTTCAACAAAAAACAATGAATGGTATGTTGATAGTGGTTGTACTAATCACATTACTGGAGATGAAAAGTCTTTCCTCTCAATTAATAATAGCATCACTACTAAAGTGAAGATGGGAAATGGAGCTTTAGTTGATGTGAAAGGTAAAGGTACTATTTCGATCAACATGAAAGGATGTGGTAAGCAAATTCATGATGTTCTTTATGTTCCTGACTTGGAAGAAAATTTGCTTAGTGTTGGTCAACTCATGGAAAATGGTTATTCTCTTGTGTTTAGAGATAATTATTGCAAGATTTATGATAAAATTGAGCCAAATCAAGTCATTGTTGAAGTAAAGATGATAAAAAGTAACTTCCCTTTGCAATTTCATTACAATGCATTAAAAAATGAAATTGTAGATGATTCATGGCTTTGGCACAAAAGATTTTGTCACTTGAATTTTCATGGTTTTAAAGCTTCCCAAGCAAAAGGACATGGTGCAAGGCCTTCCTGAGATACATACTGAGGTGGATACATGTGAAAGTTGTATAATGGGAAAGCAACATAGGAAGTCTTTTCCAAAAGGGGTGTCTTGGAGAGCAAGTGTATTTTTGGAAATAATTCATACCGATATTTGTGGACCAATGAAGACTCCATCTCTTGGAATTCAAAGGTATTTTCTAATCTTTATTGATGATTTCTCAAAAATGACTTGGGTTTATTTCTTGAAAGAAAAGTCAGAAGCATTTGCTACATTCAAGAAATTTAAAGCCCTTGTTGAGAAGCAAAAAGGTTGCAGCATCAAAACCATTCGCAGTGATCGAGGAGGTGAGTACACAAGTCGAAAATTTGGACAATATTGCAAAAATGAAGGCATTCAGAAGCAACTTACAGCAGGGTATACTCCTCAACAAAATGGTGTATCTGAAAAAAGAAATAGAACAATTGTTGAAATGGCCATAACTATGATGAATGAGAAAGGGCTGCCAAAATATTTTTGGGCAGAAGCAGTGCATACAGTAGTTCACATCCTTAACAGGTGTCCAACAAAGGCACTAAAGGACAAGACACCAGTTGAAGCTTGGAGTGGAATTAAACTTTCTGTAAGTCATTTTAAAATTTTTGGGTGTATTTGTTATGCTCATGTACTTGCTGAGAAAAGAACAAAATTGGATGAAAAAAGTCAAAAATGTGTCTTTCTTGGTTATAGTGATGTTACAAAAGGATATAGGCTTCTCGATGTCAAAACTAACAATCTTGTTGTTAGTAGAGATATCATTTTTGATGAAAAACAACATGGAATTGGGAGGATAAAAAGATAGAGAATACGTCTATCATATCTTCAAATAAAGAAGAGGATGAGAAAGATGAAGATGTCTCTCAAGGGGGAGAAATCTCAGATTCAGATAATGAAGAACCGCCTCCAACAGGAACAAAAATGTTGAGTGACATTTATCAAAGATGTAATTATGCCGGTGTTGAGCCAGAAAATTATGAAGAAGCAATAAAGCATGATGTTTGGAAGAAAGCCATGGAAGAAGAAATTTGAATGATCGAAAAAAATAATACTTGGGAGCTTGTGGCTATTCCTAGAGAAAGAGAAGTTGTAAGTCTAAAATGGATTTACAAAATCAAACTCAATCAGGAAGGAGATATTCAAAAGCACAAAGCAAGGTTGGTTGCTAGAGGCTTCACGCAAAAACCAGGTATTGATTTTTATGAAACTTTCTCTCCAGTTGCTCGTCTTGAGACTATTAGAACTGTAATTGATGTTGCTGCACAAAAGAAATGGAAGATATTTCATCTTGATGTTAAATCAGCATTTCTGAATGGAAAACTTGATGAAGAGATTTATGTTGAGCAACCTCAAGGATTTTTTGTTCAAGGGGAAGTAGAAAAGGTGTATAGTAAAAAAAAACTCTTTACGGGCTGAAGCAAGCTCCAAGAGCCTGGTACAATGAAATTGATACATATTTTCTAAAAAATAATTTTCAGAGAAGTAAAAGTGAAGTTACTTTGTATATGAAGAAAGAACATGGCAGCATTATCATTGTTTGTCTCTATGTGGATGATTTGCTCTTTACAGGAAATGATGTAAAGATGATGCAAAATTTCAAAGACGATATGTGCAAGCTTATGAAATGAGTGATCTTGGATTGCTAAATTATTTCTTGGGCATCGAAGTTTCTCAAGTGAAAGAAGTAATTTTTGTTTCTCAAAAGAAGTATACTAAAAGTATTTTTCAAAAATTCAAAATGATGGATTGCAGGTCTGTGGCCATACCATTAGCAGCAAATGAGAAGTTTAGAAAATATGATGGAGAAAAGAAAGTTAATAGCTCACTTTTTAGGAGTTTGATTGGAAGTTTGCTATATCTTACTTCAACAAGGCCAGATATTATGTTTGCTGCTAGTTTATTATCTAGATTCATGCAAGAACCAAGCCAAGTGCATTTTGGAGATGCAAAGCGTGTTCTATGCTACTTGCAAGGAATAATGGATTATGGGATAATGTACAAATTTGGTGGAAATTTGAACTTAATTGGTTATTCTTATAGTGATTGGGCTGCAAGTATAGATGACATGAAGAGTACTTCTGGTTATGCTTTCTTATTTGAATCAAGCATTTGTTCTTGGTTATCAAAAAAGGAAAGTGTTGTTGCTCAATCCACCGCTGAAGCAGAATATGTTTCAGCATCCAAGGCTACTTCTCAAGCTATTTGGCTTAGGAGAATATTTGAAGACATTGGTGAAAAAAAAAAGGGACTGTTCTGTATTGTGATAACAAATCAGCAATTGCAATTGCCAAGAATCCAGTCAGCCATGAAAGATCAAAGCATATTTCCATCAAGTATCATTTTATCCTAGAAGCACAAGAGAAAGGCGAAATTCAGTTGCATTATTGTCAAACAGGAGAACAACTTGCTGACATCTTCACCAAAGGACTTCTTAGAGAAAAATTTTGCTATCTTCGAGAACGCATTGGAGTTATCAAGCAAATGCATTAAGGGGGAGTGTTGAAATTAATGCATCAATGTTTAGTCTTCCAAAATTGTCTCTTAGTTTTTCAAGAATTCTTTTTAGAATTCCGTAATACATGTATCTAGTAAATTGTGATACATGTATTTAGTTATTTGTGCAAGACCTTTTGTTTTCTATTTTGAGTAGTATAAATAGTGATGTAGTTGATGATTGTAATAAATCTCAAGTGGCCTTAAGTAGCCTATAATAAACTTGAGCATTTTCTAAAGATATTATTTTTCCTTCCATATTTTCTACAAACTTATCTAGTCATAATTAATCTGGGATAACTTCTTCCCATTCATATGACCCCTTAATGTCTATGTCATGTTTCTATCGACAAAATGAAAAAGAAACAGAATAAGAATGCAAAGTACATGCAAATTTTGATTTTCCCAGCTTGCAACAGAAGGAAATAACGTATGCATTGTTACATATTCTCACTGTTCCACCACTTTTCCAAAACGATTCATCAGCCACCCCAAATGAATACAAGGTTTATTAACTCAACCTAGAAGCAAAATAGCTAACAGTCCCCAAAAGAGGAATAGTATATACTAAAGATCATGTGGATTTAGATGATTAATTGTTTTCATTGGAAATGCCATCTAATGAGTAATATTTTTCCGGTGTTTCTCTTGCTTCACCTATTTGTAATGGATCATCTTATTTCCCACTTGCTGCAATGGTCCCCTAGCTCTTGATTTGCTGATAGAGAAATACGTCCTCCTTCGTTTGACCAGGGTTATACATAGAATGAGGAAAAGAATAATGTGGAACCCCAGATATCAAGCATTAATGGAGGCAACATGAATGTCTATGATTTTATGAAAAAACAAACCTAGAGTAGTCATGTCCACATTATAGTCTCGTTGAGGTGAATTTGAGTTATCATTTTCCTTTAATTAGGACAACTCCCATTAAAAGCTTTGAAAGAAGTTGATTTTGAACCCAAACTATACCAAAAACGCGGCCTCCAATATAAGAAAGGCTAAGATCTCAAATGCCAAATGCAGGGTGCTGTAACACCAAAGTCACTCGCATTTGTCCTTCAACTACTTCTTGAAGATCACAGAAGAATGCTTTGGTAACACAAGCAACAAAAGATTATAGGGAGTTATCAGATGCTCCGGTAATAACAAAACCCTTGCTTCAGATATCATTTAATTTTTAATTTTCACTAATGATACTAATAGACTATGTTTTTATGTCCACACACTACTTTAACCTTCAAATACCTTTTTTCTTAATTTACTTTCAGAAACTACTTTTTTTTACTTTATAATATCAACTATTTCATGTCCAAATGCCTATTTCACATCATTTTAGAAAATATTATAATAAACCTATAAGGAAGATATTTAATTGATTTACTAAATATTGACCTATAAAATCCTAGTTAACATTGGAAAAAATCTATCAAAAAAAATATTTGAGCCTTGATATTTTTCACTTTGCCACTATAAATTCATCACCTACTATTTACTTTCTATTTGTCCCTTATTTAGTTTTTCCAATTTCAATACAATTTTCTTTTTAAGTATTCATAAGTTCCTTTTCTCTTTTCCCTCTTCCTTATTTTTGTTGTTACTAATTTAAATTTTCTCAAACTTTCCTTTTTGGGCGGTTTACCAGAAACCTTCTATGTATTTATTTCTTTGAGTGATTAATGTACATTGGTTGATTTTGTAGGTTTCATAATTTTTAGTTATTATTTTGGAAAAAAGACAAATATATTTCCAAACTATCGTAAAAGGTATGCAGATATTCTCTGTCATACTTCTGGGACATTGGTGCCCCTACCATCTAAAATTAGTAAATACCCTTTATACTAACACACATACACATGTCATAATCTAATCCGCTGACCTGACATTTATTAAATATCGAATCGATAGATAATATTGTGTCACGTGTCTCTATTTAGTTCTCAGTTAGAGTGAAGAACATATATACTCTAGTTTTTAGACAACAAGGACACCAATGTCCTAAAACTATGATAAAGGATATCTGCATGCCATTTTCAATAGTTCAGGGGTATCTTGTCATTTTTCCCTATTATTTTTATAATATTTTTTATGTTGCATCGTTTTATCAATCTTGAATTTGTAACACCATTTTTTGCTCCTTGCATGTGATAATTTAGAACTTTAATTAAATTATATGATACTTCCTCTTGTTACTGTCGTATCAAATTTTATTTTTAGTAGATTTTACTTGGGGAAAAAATCGCAAAAATAGTTTTGATTCGTTTATAATACTTTTTTTTTAATTTGCAAAGAAAGAGAAATATTACAAAAATATGTTCTTTAAAATGTATTATATTTAATATATATTTTTTATTCAATCTCAATCAAAAACATATAGCAGGGAATGGTTTTAGTCTTTCTCCCCAAACTTTCTGATTTTATACAAAATTTATAACCATTTAACCTGAATCTAGTATATAAAACCAAAAAAAGGGTGGGGTAAATATAGAAGGCAAGGTCACAGTAACTAAAATATAAAAAACTTAGATCTAGAAAAAAGAGAATGGAGAAGACGAATTTGAGGTTTTGAGAGAGTTTAGAGGTTTCCGATCAATCTTTGAATAGAAATGCAATGTCGCTTTTTATTTGATTTGTAGAGACAATTGAGGTTTAAGTTCGACCTTATTTTCATTTTTTCAATATCTCCTTTATTATATAAAATTATTTCTTTGTGTGTGAATGTGAAATATTAGTTTTATAACTGAGTTGCTAACTAAAAAAATTAGTTAATATCTTCATATGACCTATGAAAAAGAACGCTATTTTATTTAATTTAAATTTCGTCGGGCTTTTTATTAGTAACTCTAATGAAAAAATAAATATAAAAGAAAAACTTTTTTGGGCCTAAAGCCCAAATCAAAGGAACATTACATGGATATAGGAGACCATCCCACCCGGTCCGCTCCCTCACCTTTAAATATCTCCCTTAAGATTAGGGTTTTTATATCCACCCACACTCTTCATTTTCCCAAATGGCCTCCACACCCACACAATGTTCGCACTGTGGTTGAACAATAAACTTCACCTCCTCATTTTACATATCATCAATGTTTTTATGATGATCTTACTGCTTCCTTGACCATCAGGTAACAATATAAAATATTCTTTTATCTATGGTTTTCTGATTTTGCTAGTTCGTGCAATTGACCTTTTTTCCCTTAGTTTTTCTCTCCGGTACAATGACTTGTGCTCAGGATGTTTTGTCAATTGAAACCATATACGGGATGAAAAAGAAATTTGTTAATTTTTTCATTTATAAACTTTTGGCATTCTTAATTATTATTATTTTTTATAAAAATTAAGAAGTGTTTTTTGTGTTGATATGGTTATTACCAATGGGTGTTAAAGTTGGATTTCAAAATTATTTTTGAAGCATTTGCTCCTGAGTTCAATTTCATACATTGAGCTTCATCATGTTTAGTGTTTGATGTGTTGTCTTATTTAATTCATGTTTAGGTTGACTTTTCTATGTGCAATGATCTAAGAAATAAAAAGAATTAGATCTTGATTAATTTAAATTGATTTATCATTGGAGAAATAAGTCTTAAAGAAAATTAATTTATTTCACAAATTATTGGTCTCCTTGGTTGTAAAACATATATACTAGTGTGTTCCATTTTGGTTCAGGGTGTAATTTCAAAGCACGTATAGTATTTTTGGGGGCCTAGACCTATTTTTTAGGACCTATTGATAAATGTGAGAAGAGTTATATATGTTACGGTTCTTCTATTTTTGGTGATGTAAAATTGTGTAAATAGTTAAAAAATGTAAAAGATTTGAGTCAATCTTATGTCTAGCGTAGAATAGATTGCCTTATATTTGACGTTATTCTTAGTTTTTGTCTAAATAGATTAGAAATGTGAAAAATATTGTTTCTTATGTCTAATATATTGGTTGAAGAATGTTCATTTATCTTAGTAAATATTAAAATATTTTTTTTAGTTTTTTAGATAGATATATGCTAGGTGTAGGTACAAATAGATGGATTGGATTAAGAACTCTCTTTTGTTCTCCTCTCATCAGATGAAAAGGAGGTTTCCTAAATATTCTATTCTATAGATCAGGAATCCAAAAAACGTTATGATAAATACAAACACAAAAAATTAAAGAAAAAGGAACGACCGAGTCAAGATTGAATTATTGATGTTCATAATTTGATAAAGAAGTTCTCTATTAGTTCTTCTCATAGAAAAAAAAAAGGAAATTCAAGATGTACATCTACTTAAACACGATATCCCTAAATTTATTCCTTTATAGTTTATTTTATTTCTTTCATAGGTTATTTAGATGGATAAGGATCTAGATAACATAGATCGATTCAATCATTTATATTAAAAAAAAAAGTCATACCATACGGTAACACAATTGATCAATTCAGTATAAAATAAATGAAACTTTTGGGGACCATTCTAATTATCAGTAATCATTGTTTCATCAATTATTCTTTAGTTATTTTGATACTTTTTCGTTGAGACATACGTCAAAATTTAATAGTAGTACTAGCATTCTTATTTGTGTAATAAAGATTATCAAATACTATTTTAGTTACTTTTTTAATATATATTTTGTGATATTTTTATACTTATATTAGTTGATGTGGGTTCATGTACTTCTTTTATAACAAAATTAACTAATGACTAGTTAATTAATCTAGAGAGTCTCAACTATTTACTTTTACCTTCATGCATTACATTATGAGTTTACTTTAATAAATTTTCTACTTTTGTTAAGACAAGAATGAGAGTTCACCAAAGAAAACATCTTAGATATTGTAGCTTTTGCTTTATCTCCTTAATTTCTATAATTGAAACAAAAAATATTTATAGGCTGTACAAATCGATAAACACATTTTAAAAAACTCCATGAAAACTACTATAATTCACAATAATTTACAACTCACTACATTTTAAAAATATTTTCAAAAATTATGATCAGAAAGTATTCCTTGAATGTCAAGTTACTAGTGACTATGAAAAACAACGCATTTAATCTTATGTTCATGTATTAAAGGAAAACATTATAAAAATCAAATGTATGTAGATTTTCTTTTCTCTCCTTAATTTTCCTTATTTCAGTAGTAAGCATCAATATGTGTGGTTCCGATCTACCATCAATATTATTTTAATAATACCTTGTCGATGAAAGTAAAATTAAGTTTGATAACTAAGACTTCCAAATGTTCCCTCACTTACTCACTTACTTTTTCTTGCTTCTTCTGCAGATTAATTAGAGTTTATTTACATAATAGAAATATCTTGTGTTCTATTGTTAAATTGTCTGCCAAACTACGCAATCTGCTCGATAACTTGATGTTCATATCATTAAGATTGTTGTTGACTAGAAGCAAGCATACCAGCAGAAGATGTTGCTGTAACGATAGTTCCTTCGTGACTAGTTGATAACGTGCTAGCTGGTAGAGTCTTTACTAGGTTTGCAATATTTACCGCTGTAAAATAGGCTCTTTCTTGGTTTAGTTCTGCAATATTTGTTGGAGTGTAAATAAGTTGCAGTGTATGCTGCAAAATACTTGGTTGTACATAATTTGTGGGGTATGCATCAGTTAGAGAACCATATTTTCTTAAAGGCAAATTCAGATCTTTTCGGGTAACATGATTATAACTCATCCATGAGACCTTTTTCATGGATGGGATGGAATCATATGCAACTTGATTATATGTTATTTGTGGTGCATCAACTAATTGAGGTTTATTGGAATCTGGTGTCGAAGAAGAAAATCCGCACATGGTGTGGTTTTAAAGTTCACACATCATATTATTAGTGGCATATCCTCTCCACCCGAGTCCAGTAAACCTCATAATTATGTCAATGCACCATACATAATATCCTATCAAGTTTCATATGATGCAATGTCATACATGGGAAGGGTTTCATATATGAACTTTAATCATGTTACTAGAGAAAATATGGTCTAACTGATGCATACGCCACAAATACTGTCCATCCAAGTAATACTGTAGCACACCTCGTGAATTATGTGCACGAAAAGTGATATTGCAGCACTAGCCCAATAAGAGGTCTATTGTACGCCTCAAATTATTGCAATCCTAATAAAGATGCTATCGGATAACATCTCAACCGTCATTTCTTAATGCACACAACTACTAGCTCAGTTCCCGGTTCATCAACACATTCAAGGGAAGTTAAAAACAAAGTTAAACTCAGCAAACACGATTATTATTTGATATGCCATTTTTGATGTAATATTATTGATTCCCAAAAGCAACCATCTCTCAAAGGGTTTCTCGAATGTGGCATAGTACAACTATACCTCAATAGAAAGCTCGTTTAGCTGACAATTCATTTCTCAAAGAATTTGAATAACAAACTCGAACGAAGAGTTTGGAAATAATAGCATAAATGAATGCGGGGGTTTCTACAAAATTGCTCAACACCAGTTCTAGCTTGAATCATGAGCTCGAGGTTTTAACAAACCTATTGTTAGTTTTCCTCAATAATAAGCTAGTTTAGTCGGCAGTTCATTTCTCGAAGCACTTAAATAGTCAACCCTTGAATCTATGGTACCCAATACGTATCATAGGTTGACTAAGCTTGGAAAGTAAATACATAATATAAAGCAAGTAGTAAATATTAAATCAAGGAGGCAGAAGAAAGGAACAATAGCAATAAACCTATCTATGAGCCTCAACAGTTCGACATAAAACGAAAAGATAAAAGTAAACCAATTAATTAAAACAAATTAGACTCGGATAAATCTATAAGCTAAGGTATATTCATGCGCAAGTGAAATCAAAATAACCCAAATGGACCTCCATACGATTGATGAATACACAGGAGAGCTCAAGTTATTCCTAGTTAAGACTAGCTATATTCCAAACTGGAGAGACCAAAACCAAGGCACAAATCGTTACAAGGCACCCCAAAGAACCCAATAGGACCATACTGTTAGGACTCGGACCCAACTAAGTTAGCTCTCAAACTCGACTAAGTTGCATGACTAGGATTGAACCGAGGCTAAAAGAACAGTCAAAACTCGAACCTGATTGAACACTCTGAAAATCCCATAACTTTCTGTTTACTGGCATAAAGTCATACAATTGATCGAAACCCTACACAGAGTCACGAATGATCCCTACCCGCGGTGAGTGGCACCCATATTAACCCTCTATTGGGATAAGCAACTTCCAACTAGCCTGTAGATTACAAACCAACTAAACAACTAAGACAACAATTTAAAATGATAAAACCATAAAAAGATCTATTTTCATAAGGCAACTATGTGAAAATAACTCCCTGGAAACTGAAAGTGGTTGTACAAAAACTGTAAATAGTCAAGACTAGGGATGCAACTGCGAAAGTAGAAAAAACAATCTACAAGTGTCTGATTTTGAAAAGATGGACAAAGTTGTAGAGAACAATCTTTAGAATTCCGGAAGAATCAGCTCACCATTTGATTCAAATCACTTTTTCTTAAAATTGAGGTCTCGAAGCTGCTGCCTTAATATGCCCTATACTCAATAAAGAAAGAGCAAGTGTAGTTTTAGTACCCAACCACAATGTACTGGTAGAATCATCAACTAGTACCATAATATGAATATAAACATGACACACCAAATAAAATAATATAAGTCAACATGTATACTAACAAGTCATAAACGACATAGACTAACAACCACATATCTTAACTTAACAAACAAATGAAATGTGTCCCACGTGATCACAACAAAACATATAATTCTCTCGTGGAACTTATACACAAAATATTAGTGTACCATCGTGGTGACCGAGCTAACCGTTATGAAATCTACACCAGGTGTCATACTCGAGCCAACCATTATTGAACTTGTTCCAGTGTGGTACCCAAGCCAATCAGCAATCACAAACAACATGCATAATCAGAATCACAATGAACAACTACACATGAAGCCACAAGTAAATTAAACTTGTTCATTGCAAGAGATTATCAACATCACATTCACCCTTTATGTATCCCCAACATGCATTGTACATGTAATTCTATGAGAACAACTAATTACATGCACACATTACATATATTTGGAAAACAAACAATCATAACCTACATCGAATCAAGATTTAGAAACATTAAAGAACCAGAACTTTCCTGTTGTTATGAATATTGAGTGTTTCTTGATCTATTTTTTTTAAAAAAAATAACACAATCAATGGAAAAGACCTAAAAATGCTCGGATTATACTCAAATTCTAAACCCCGGGCCACCCTTACGATCTTCACCCAAACAAAAGTTTTTCTACCATTAATTCTACTCAAAACTCTCTCTTAAGATAACCAAAGTTGATTATAAGGTTCATGAATTGAATTACTAAGTTAGGAGGAATAATTAAACTAGCTTTACCAAAAAATGCCTTAGGATGCCCTTTTTTTTCAAAAATGAAGTTACCAAATAATGAGCAGTTTTGGACTTTTGATGCATTAATTTGCGTTGAACCTGCTACAATACTGACCAGCCCGTTATAGTGGCCCCTCCATAGCGGAATTCCACTGATTTAGAGGCTTACATGGAGAAAAAAACTCAGAATTCTTCTCCAAGCTCCCCATTTCGCAACACACCCTCGAACTACCCTATAGACTCCCTAATTTCATAGCTAAAATATGATCCAACCCATTCTTAGACATCATATAGAATCCTTTTCCAGATTGTCGTAGACCTCACTTTGCTCAGATTTCATATGAGCCTAGCCTAGCCTAAATATTTCAAGTCACTACTCAAAAAGTTTCCTGAGCCAAATCTTTTAACATTGGTCTACCCATAAAATTTGGAAAAGGTCGTTAGACTCACTACTAGCAAAAACAATCTCAACCTCAAATAGTCCAACACACGCCCAAATTCACTACCAAATAACCTATGGCTACAAATTAATTTTATGAGCTTTCAAAGATCTGATATAGGCTTAATTAAAGACTTTTGGGATGTTACAATCCTACAACCAAACATAATTCAAGTGGTACGTTGATAGGCCATAAATAAAGACAAGTCCATAAATGTGATTGGAGCATTAATCAACCCAAAAGACATCACTAGGAACTCATAATGATTGTAATGAGTCATAAATGTGGTCTGAGGGATGTGTGTCACCTAATCCATAGTTGATGGCAACAAGACCTGAATTAAATATTAGAGAACACTGTGGCACCCCTAAAGTTAGTCAAACAAATCACCAATGTGAGGCATGGTGTAGCGGTTCTTCACCGTCACCTTATTGAACTACGTGTAATATTACTTATTCTGGTTTTGGAGGATATGTTTCAGGCCTGTGTTTTGGAATTTGGAGGTAATTGGAACATGATTTTTGCTTTAACACAGTTTTTGTAAAATAATAACTACCACTCGAGTATTCAGATGGCCCCATTCGAGGTTCTATATTGTAGGCACTGTCACTTCCCAATTGGCTGGTTTGAATGTTCAAAGCCTAGGCCACGTGGTATAAATTTTCTTCAAGAGGTATAAAATAGAGTCTGGATGATTACGTATAGACTTAGGTCAGCTAAGAGAAGGCATAAGAATTATGCTAACCATAGGCACTAATCTTTGATATTCGAGGCTGGTGATTGGGTGTTTCTACGAGTGCGACACATGAAGAGCGTGATGTTGTCGGGAAGGTGGGGCAAGTTTAGTCCCAGATATATAGGTCCATTACAGATGTGACGGAATGTTAGTGATGTCACTTATGAGTTGACCTAACATCCTAAATTTTTAGCTATTCACTCTATATTCTAAGTATATATGATTCACCAATATATTCCATGTGATTGTTATGTGATATGGTATCATTTAATTAAGTTGGATGACTTTTTGACCTTCATGGAAGAGCCAGCTGTTATTCCAGATAGAGATATGTGGGTTGTGTTCTAGAGATTTATGTTGTAATGGTCTGGTAGATACATCGTCTAATAGATGAGGGTACCTAGGAGACCGATCCTAAGATGTGAGAGTAGTTCCCCGCTTGTTTGAGACTTCATATACTTCGATACTCTTTTGTGGACAAAAATCCCTTTTAGTAGTAAAAGTTGAAATGACTTTCTAGGTCATTTTTCATTTACTGCCTTTTTTTCAATATTTAGAGTGTTCCTATTGCGACCCTATGTCATTTATGACTTATTGGGCTGACAAGTTTAATCATATGGTCATTCTTTTGGTTTATATGCATGTTTTTTATATTTATATATTTTGGAGATTTTGAAACTTGAATGATTGACTTCAATTAAAAGTTCATGAAGACGACATCAGAATGTATTTCTAACGATTTCATTAGTTCTTGAATGTTGAATTTGGTCTAGAATGAACATTGGTACGCATCCCAAGCCTCTATGTGGAATTTGGCTAAGAATGGAGTTTGGGTGTGGGTCATTTTTCACCAACATGACCTTTGTTTGAAGTTTTAGTATCTATATAGAGTCCGGGGATGCCACATTTTGTGGGGTAATATATCTCATTTACATGCACAGGGATTTGAATAAATTCCGAGCACCTTGTAGGGGATTTTGAGAACTTGGTGATTTTGTTGATAAGTTAGCAGATTCTGCAGGTGACTCCTTCACCACGGTCGTAAGGGAACCTCCACAATCATGGAGGCACCTGCACCTAGCCATTGTGATCGCGTGGCCTCCTAACTGTTATTAAAGTGTGTCTCTCTATATTGTCGACTACCTTTGGTTATTGAGATTGTGAAGTTTGACCTCTATAATCACATAGGTCTTTCCTGGGTGGGGTCCCGATCGCGCCTCTAGTCTTCGGAATCACTAAGAATAGTTTGACCAATCGTTTAAATAAAGACTATCCGCAAACAATAGTTAACCTTAAGTTCTAAATAGGATTTCCATAGTTTAAGACCTTTATTTTTTTATATTTTTTTTTCATATTCTCTGGTTAGTGTTTGGCTGCATATTGGAGTGCTTGGGGAAGTGCAGTGAGCATCAATTTGAGGTAAATTTTATCTCGAATGACTGCTATCTTTTTTATTTGTTGAATTATTGTGATTTTATTAGATGTTGTTGAGTCTGCTTTTCTGACCATTAAATTGTGTCCCATTTTGGACAAGAGCGCTGTAACTCAATTGAGTCTTTTGACAGAGTCAAAATTTTGGGTTTCTTAGTGTGGGCCCCACAATCCTATTTTAATTCGATTTTAGGTTTATCTCCAATTATTTTGTTTTTGATGTCAAAAGCTTGTATTGACATTTTGATTGTGTTTTAATAACATGGCAGTGACCGGAGGCCGTTCGGAAGGGGAAAGCTTCCGAATTACATTTAGAGCGTGCAGAGTTTGCATTGAGGTAGGTTATGGCTTCCCGGTCTTTAGATTACGCTAGAGAGTGCGAGTTCATGTTGATTAGTTAGAATTGGGATGGGGTGGTAAAGCAATCATGTATACAAGGTAGAAATCATATGTTAGGCTTTACTTTTCGATGTTTAATGAATAGTAACATCTTATTCTTGCTTCATGAGCATGCCTTACCTTGTGGTATTCGTTCGTGCTTGTGTATGATATTTGGTAGCTTGTTATTGTCTTTAGCCTGGTATAAGCCTAGTGTTTTCATCATACTCACATTTTAGAAGTCGATATGTCTTAGAATTCTCCGACGTTGCTTCAGACGGCTTAACTGCCTACAAAATGGTGTAGCAGACTTGGGTCCATTAGTATGAGCCCACAAAAAAAATATACTTTTAGTTGCATTTACTTTTCCTTTTAGCAGCAATATTTATTGCCACAAAAGCTTTTAGAAGACTTTAATCTATTGACATTGCATCCAATGTCGCTAAAGCCTTTAACATCATTTATTTATAGTGCCGGTAAAAGCCTACAATATTGCCGCTAAAGGCCTTTACTTTTAGCGGCATTAATTTGGCGGCAATACTACTGCCAGTAAAGCTTCCACATTTATAAATTATAATTGCCGGTAACTGAGACTTATTTTAGTGAAAATTATTATGAATATTATAATTAACCATCAATTCTTATTAATTCATATGTATAACCATAGAAATCAATACAAAAGTACTGATAGAAGAATTACAAAACTCCAATTGGATAGAATTGAGGAAACTCATGTGTTCAACAATGAAAAATAATGTGTTCAATAATGAGAAAACACAAAAATTGAGTCAGTCAAAGTATTACAGCTTGGATCACGATCATATATAATATCGGGAGGATCTTATTCTTCCTTTCGTGATTAAGGATTTGTTGTCTTGCCAAGGTAGCAGCAACAAAAATATGTAATATTCTTCCCACTTCATGACTCCACGATACACTTGCTTGTTATATGGTTTGAGCTCATGCTTGACCCAACTATAGGAGGATCAATTCTTTTAGAGACGTCTTACTCTGCACTCCGATGGTCCTATAAACAATTCAATCTCAACATCTTTCTCCCGCTACCATCTGTGCAAGTATCTTCTCCTTCCTTCTCTCCACTTAGTGTTTGTCTCTGTTAATGGCCACCAAATGATAAACATAGGCACCAAATAATTAATTTTTTGTCCGACTATATGAATTAGAATTGAAGAGTTGAAAAAAAAAGAATAAGACTATAGTATGGTTGATGTAAAAAAATGAAAAATATACCTTATCCCTAAGTTTTGCATTTTCATTAGCGGGGATTTCTCCTAGATTTGAAAGAAAGGAAAGCATTAAGCAAACAAGTAGTAAAACAGTTGGAAATTCTCGGTAGAGACATTCACATTTAACAATGTAAAGCCTACAAATAGATTTTCATTTTTCTTGCCTTTGTGTGAATTAAAGATCAAAATATATTAGTTAGTGTGGCCTTAAATTTTCTTAGTAACTCAACCTGCTTCATAAAATCTTCAACCAAAAAAGAAGATATGATAAATTTCAAGTTTCCGAAACTTCATAAGAAAACAGATCATTTCTAAGACTCCGATCAAGAAACCTTACGTGCCCTGATAGTGTGACACTCCATGCTAACTGTTTTTCTATCCGTTGTACTTCTTGAAGGGTACAAAAGTGCATACCTTCTCCTAAGAATTTCTTGATCTGTTCAACTATCACACTTGTTAGTTTCTAATAAACATAAACAAAGAGCAGCGAAAAACTGATCAGAAAAACAAAAGAAAATGGCAGCCTCTCTACAAGCAGCTGCAACTCTTATGCCAAGATTTCTGGATTTTCCCTTGCCACTTCTTACCTTGTTGTCTCAGTAAGTTAATAATGTCTTCGTTTTGTTAAATTGTGCAATCATTTCGTTTAAAAGTTTAAACTCTTAAATAGAACACACTAGTAAAAATAGCAACCGTGCCTTATAATCACTATGATATTATATTATCTTCTAGGAACTTGAAAGGTATAATAGCAGCAAAAATTCTATATCTGGCTCAAACTAACTTTGATGTCTTGGATAGTTCATAGAGTAACTTAAAACTGCTCAATTTTGGAATATTTATCATGTCATCTATAGCTCATGTTCCTTTAGTGATCAATTGTTTTATGTGTTATGTCCCTTTTTCTTTTGATGTTGAATGTCCTGTGTCTTGGAGAAAATTTCTAAAGATTTGCAACTTGATCATGTAGGGAGTTAATGCTGAAAAAGTTCCAAAATGTCTAACCTTTGACGATATTCAGACAAACACATGCATGGAAGTAAAGGGAACTGGAACTGCCAACCATTGCCCTACCATAGATGGAGGTGTTGATAGATTTGCCTTCAAGGTAGGTAAATACAACGCCAAGAAGTTCTACTTAGAGACAACATCATTCACTGTCAAGGAAGAGGGCGTAAGCAAAAATTCAGCCTAGAGTTCCAAAATACCAAGCTTATGAAATGATTAACCGACTAATGAATTAATAAACCGACTCAAAACATCTAACTATCACTAACTCAGGCCTAACTAACTTGTAACAGAATTAAGTTAAAGCCACAACTGTACAAGTTGTTGATTCCTAAACAAAGTAGCATCAGTAGGTACAGAATCTATAAGAATACAAGCAAAGTGATACTCAGTACTTCTGTGAAGCAAAGTGCAGGGAAAAAAGGTGTATGAATGAATTAATCGAAGTTAGGAACTGTCAATTAACAAACCAAGTATTCAACAATGCTTAACTTGGTGGCCGTTGCATTGGACTAAACAGTACAAATGAGCTGGAGCAGACTATTGCCTATGCTAATGTTCATCGAATTGCTAGAAGGAAAAGGAGTGAAAAGATGTAGGTACATAAGGAACTTGAATATCAGATCTGCGTAAGTGGGCGAAGTCTCAAGTTCAAGCCATGAAAATGTGTAAGTTAAAAAATTTTAATTTTATATGAACACATAGGGTTTCAATTAACTGCTAAGTTTAGTTGTTTACCTTCAAATAGGAGATAAAAAATCGAGCTTCACCGAAGCTAGTTTGGTTGCTATCTACAATTTGACACCAACTTTAGAGGACATACTATCAAGCTATGTGATATAGAACACATGCATCAATTCTAACAAAATATACAAGATAGAACTCTAGAACAAACAACCATAAATGGCCCAACAGCTGTATAAAATGGATATTAATAGTTACCAAACGACATCGCAGTTCGAATTCGATCTGATCGAATATGAGGCCGGCTGACGATGAGCTTGTATAGAGATGTCGGCGGTTTAGTTCATCTTTCTTCTCATCAATAGCACCAATGTGCTGAATTCCACCGCCGATGTGCCGAGATACACCGCCGTTGTGTCGAATTCCACAGTCGTTGTGTCGAACTCCACTGCCGTTGTGCCGAACTCCATCGTATTTGTGCCAATTTTCATTTTTGTAGTTCCGATTTTCTTTGTTGTCCATTTGAATTTCATTGAAGGGAGAAGATGGGGAAAATTAAAAAAGAAATTGGGGGAAAGTAAAAAAAGTACAAATTGACTATAATCCTATCGCTATATATTTTTAATTGCGAGTGAATAGTACTTCCTTTACTGGCTAAAGTTTAAATGTCGGGAATAGTGAAGTTTAGATAATGTATTAGTGGCAATTCAATTATTTCCACTAAAAACATCTTTTGTTATAGTGGCTTTAGATAGGAGGTAACTCAATTCCGATAATGTTATCCATAATTCCCTTTTTACTATGGAAAAAATGATTTTTTGTTGTGATTTTGGGATTCTTTAGATGATGCAAATTAAATTTGGTTCAGGTTTAGAGTGGCATGAGATTACAAGCTTTGGGTGGATATCGATCCACGATGGACTTATGATGGTGACTTGACACAATACTCTCCCTCAATATTTCATATAGTCGTAGATTAAGGTCTGGGCATACCAAACCTATAATCGTAGATTTATAGGTCTGTGCACATGATCTACAACCACAATCTATGTTTCGGGCATATTATGCTCTATTGAGTTGATTCCTGGTGGCATGGTTCTATTTGATCCCTCGGGTGTTTATCCTTGATTCGAGGTTGGGATGTGCATCTTTTGTTCTTGATTGACCAAATTTCGTACTCTTTAGTTATAGCTCTTTTTTGTACTCATCAGGCTTTTGGTGGTTCATTGGGGTAATTTCTCTTAAACTTGTGCATATGTGTACCTTCTTGGCTTATTGATGTCTAGTTAGGTTACAGTTGGTTTCTTGTTGTTCTCTTCCACTCCTTCCTAGAATCATGTATAGTCCTGTTAGATTTCCGTTCACTTGACCTCTATAGAGTTATTTCTTGCTTTTCATATTGTCTTTACTTGTCAAGCTCAGTCGGTCTATGATGCCTACTAGATACCTGTTGTTTTGGTAATAATACTACACTCTACATATGTTTTCAGGATGTTGCTCCAAGAATCATTCATCTGTGCTAATATCTAGCTGGTTGCAGTAGGACTCAGATATGAGGATGACCTTATGGTGTTCTAGATCATACCAATTTCGTTCTATTTAGTTTTAGCTAGTTTTTTTTTCTGTTGAGAAAAATATATATATATTAATCCGCTTTTGGACTTGTACTCTTTGTGTCACTGTACATGTGACTACTAGGTTTTGGGTCTATATATATGTATATGTTATTTGTTGTTTTAACCCTTTATGCATGTTACTTGTCATTTCGAACTACAGGTTGACTTACCTACTGATGGTTTATAGTAGGTGTCATCATGACTCAAGTTTTCAGGTCGTGTTTATATACACAGTAAACATGAACCATCATCACAACAAGCGAGTTTGGTTCTCTCATACAACTCACACATACAAACTAGTAGTGTAGCGTCGTGATACATGCTCCCATTGTACTGACGTAGTAACCATTCCAGATGTTAGTGTACTGAAATGGTACCCGTTCTACCAATAGTATATACTTATGTGGAATCCGATCCCAATCATCAACATACAACACACTTATAACCACAATGAATCATAATCACACATTTATATTCATGTAACACATTTATTGCATGCGACTTACAACATCTTTTATTTCACAACATATGTTTATAATTAATCTAATTATGTATCACGCATACATTACTTATGAAGCAATCAAAAAGTATGTATAGAATAAATGAGAAAAAAACAAATTTACCACCTATCTCAGATCAAGCCTTGGAAACTCTAAAAAAACTTCAGCTTTTCCATTGTTATAAATTTCAGTTTATCTTAGTCTAAAACAATAATAAAGCATGATAATCAATTAATAATGGCCTAAAAATACTCCTATTATAGTAACAACCTAAACCCAGGCTATTCCATGACATCAATCAAGGGTCTTTTCTATCATTAATTCAAGCTAAAACCCTTCCCCAAGAGTAAATCATTGATGCTGAGGCTTAAGAATCAAACTAAAAGTTGGAGAAGTAATTAACTTACCTTTACGGAAGATCTTGGTTGAAAAATGGAGGAAAGTTTTCGTAAGTCTCCCTTCCTTTCGCAAGAATGAAGTTTAATAAAATAAGAGGTTTTGAGAGTTTCTGCATATAAACCCCACCAACCCCTCTATAGTGGTGTCGCCATAGGGGCTACCCCTATATAACGGGAATTAATTTATCCCGTTGTAGAGGCATGAAACCTACTATAGTAGCTGCATGGAGACATAAAATCCTTCCCAAAGCCCCCTTTTTACAATACACCTTCAATAATTACAGTCTATAATCTTCACATAGAATTCGATAGTGGGAATTTCGCTCACCCGAATTTAATTTTGAAAATCCCTATGGCTTCCTTAATATATTAGATACTAGTAAACATGATACAATCTTATGTTAGGTAGTGGAGCCTGATCAATTTTAGGCTTTCCTATTTATTCTCTATTTTAGGCTTTCCTATTTATTCTCTGTAACAAAAAATACTCTGATTTTATTAATATAAATATAACTCACGGCCGTGGAAGTTTACTCACGGGGTGTTACCACGAAATATTGGGTTTTCTCTTTCTCTCTCTAGATCTCTCATCTCTTTCTCTTGAAAGTTCTTGTGTTCTTCATTCATCTAGTTTGTGTGTGTGAATTCGATCCTAACAACTGGTATCAGAGCTAAGGAGATTCAACACGATCACAGAAGATCGATAGTTCGAAGCTTGGAATCGAGAAGTTTGATGTATCCCATTTCAGTTTCTGGAAGATGCAGATCGAAGATTATCTGTACCAGAAAGATCTTCACGAACCGTTGACCGGGGTGAAGCCGGAATCCATGACGGAGGAGAAGTGGAAACTCAAGGATCGCCAGGCTCTAGGGTTGATCCGGTTGACTTTGTCAAGAAACGTGGCGTTCAACATCGTGAAGGAGAAGACTACGTCCGGTATGTTGAAGGCACTGTCAAACATGTATGAAAAACCATCGGCTATGAACAAGGTATACTTGATGCGTAGATTGTTCAATTTACAGATGTCTGAAACTGGATCCGTTTCTGATCATATAAACGAGTTCAATATGATTGTGAGTCAACTCAATTCTGCGGATAATAATTTCGAAGATGAAATTAAGGTGTTGATTTTGATGTCATCTCTGCCCGAGTCTTGGGATACTGTTGTTGCTGCGATTAGCAGTTCCCGTGGATCTGAGAAACTGAAGTTTGATGAAATCTGTGATGTTGTTCTTAGCGAAAGTATTCGCAAACGAGAAGTGGGAGATTCATCGGGCAGTGCTCTCAGCGTTGATCGAAGGGGGACAAGTAAGACGAAAGGCCAAAATCAACATGGTCGATCAAAATCAAAGAATTGAGGAAAATCCTTGAACAGATCAAACGTGACTTGTTGGAACTGTGGAGAAAAAGAGCACTTTCAGACGAACTGTACAAAGCCAAAGAAGAAACAGAATCAGAAATTTGGAGATGACAATGATTCTGTAAATTCAGCAGAGGACGTTGGGGATGCTCTAATCCTTAGTGTGAACAGCCCGGTTGAATCATGGATTTTGGATTCTGGTGCATCTTTCCATTTGTCTCAAGCAAGGAGTTGTTTCAAAATTTCAAATCTGGAAAATTTGGAAAAGTATATCTTGCTGACAATAAAGCCTTAGAGATTGAAGGAAAGGGGGATGTTTGCATAAAGACCACCTCGGAAAACCAGTGGATATTGGAGGATGTCAGATATATTCCTGGGATCAAGAAAAATCTGATCTTTGTTGGTCAGTTGGATAGCACGGGATATGCAGCAGAGTTTGGGAAAGGTTCGTGGAAGATCGTGAAAGGTGCTATGGTAGTAGCTCGTGGCACCAAATCTGGAACCTTGTACACCAGTGCAGGGTGTATAAACATGGTCGCTGTTGCTGAAGGTGCTTCCGGTTCATGTCTGTGGCACAACAGACTTGGACACATGAGTGCTAAAGGAATGAAGATGATGGTTGCAAAAGGAGCATTAGAGGGTCTGAAGTCTGTTGATATGGGTCTTTGAGAGAGCTGTGTTATGGGCAAACAGAAAAGAGTAAGCTTCACAAAGATTCGTAGAGAGCCAAAGAGAGTGCAGTTGGAAATGGTCCATACAGATGTTTGGGGACCATCTCCAGTATCATCACTTGGAGGATCCAGATTCTATGTTACCTTCATTGATGATTTCAGCAGGAAGGTATGGGTTTACTTCTTGAATCATAAGTCAGATGTGTTTGAAACTTTCAGGTAGTGGAAAGCTGAAGTTGAGAATCAGACCGGTTTGAAGGTCAAATGCCTAAGGTATGACAAATCAGAGTTCAAGGCATTCTGTGCAGCTGAGGGAATCAGATTGATGAGAACAGTTCCTGGTAAGGCAAGGCAGAATGGAATTGCTGAGAGGATGAAAAGAACATTGAATGAGCGTGCAAGGAGTATGAGGATACACTGTGGGCTGCCCAAAACACTTTGGGCGGATGCTGTGAGCACAGCTGCATACTTGATCAACAGGGGACCATCAGTTTCTTTAGGGTTCAAGATTCAAGAAGAGGTGTGGACAGGCAAAGAACTCAAGTACTCACACTTGAGGACTTTTGGTTGCACTGCTTATGTTCATGTTGATCCAGAAAAGAGAGACAAGCTTGATGCCAAGGCTGTGAAGTGTTACTTCATAGGATATGGTTCTGATTAGTTTGGTTACATGTTTTGGGATGACAAGAATAGAAAGATCATGAGACATTGTGATGTGACATTTGATGAGTCTGTCCTGTACAAGGACAGAGAGCAGAAGGTTCTAGAGATTACAAAGCAAGTGGGATTTAAGGTTGAGTTGGAGAAGAGTAACCCCAGAGATGTCGAAGCAGATACTTAACCAACTCCTACTGAAGAATATGAAGTGGAGCAAGTTACACCTGAGCAGGTGTTAAGGAGATCATCCAGATCCATCAGGGCACCAGATAGGTATTCACCTTCATTACACTATCTATTGCTGACTGATGAGAGCAAGCCATGGATTGTGAGATGAGGTCACTTGAGAAGAACGACACATGGGTGTTGACTGAGCTACCTGCAGGGAAGAGAGCTTTGCTGAACAAGTGGGTGTTCAGAATCAAGACTGAACCAGATGGCAAAAGAAGGTTCAAGGCTCGTTTAGTGGTTAAAGGATATTCACAAAGGAAAGGTATTGATTATGCTGAAATATTCCCTCCTGTTGTGAAGTTAACCTCTATTCGAATTCTGTTGAGTGTTGTTGCATCGGAGAATTTGCATCTAGAGCAAATGGATGTAAAAACAACGTTTTTACATGGAGATCTGGACAAAGAGATCTCTATGCCGCAACCGGAAGGATTTGTGGTTCCAGGCAAGGAACACATGGTGTGAAAGCTCACCAGGAGCTTGTATGGACTAAAGCAAGCACCAAGGCAGTGGTACAAGAAGTTTGACTCCTTCATGACCAAGAGTTGATTCGGCAAAGCTGAAAAGGATCCTTGTTGTTACTTCAAGAAATACACTGATTCATATGTCTTTCTACTCTTGTATGTGGATGATATGTTGATTGCAGGATCTAGTATAAGGGAGATTAACAATCTGAAGACAAGGTTGTCTGCAGCATTTGATATGAAAGATTTGGGTCCGCAAAACAGATTTTGGGGATGAAGATTTCTCGGGATAGATCTGCTGGCACTTTAAATCTATCTAATGACCAAGAGTGGATTCTACAAAGCTGAAAAGGATCCTTGTTGTTACTTCAAGAAATACACTTATTCATAGGTCTTTCTACTCTTGTATGTGGATGATATGTTGATTGCAGGATCTAGTATGAGGGAGATTAACAATCTGAAGACAAGGTTGTCTGCAGCATTTGAGATGAAAGATTTGGGTCCAGCAAAACAGATTTTGGGGATGAAGATTTCTCGGGATAGATCTGCTGGCACTTTAAATCTATCTAAGGAGTTGTACATTGAGAAGGTGCTGAGAAGATTCAGGGTTAATGATGCTAAACCCAGGACTACTCCATTGGCAAATCACTTTAAATTGTCAAAGGAGCAGTCACCCAAGACTGCCGAGGAGCGTGATCACATGGCACTTGTTCCATATGCTCCAGCAGTTGGTAGTTTGATGTATGCGATGGTCTGCACTAGATCTGATATAGCACATGCAGTGGGAGTTGCTAGCAGGTACATGGCGAACCCTGGGAAAGAGCATTGGGAAGCTGTGAAGTGGCTTCTGAGATATCTGAGAGGTACATCCAGTACTTCACTTTGTTTTGGCAAAGGCAAGGTGACTCTACAGGGTTTTGTGGATGCTGATCTTGGTGGGGATGTTGACTCGAGTAAGAGTACATCCGGGTACATTTACACCATAGGTGAAACAGTAGTGAGTTGGATGTCCAGGCTTCATAAGTGTGTTTCTCTTTCATCTACTAAAGCTGAGTATATGGCAATAACTGAAGCTTGGAAAGAGATGATATGGCTGGCAGATTATCTTGAGGAATTGGGCAAGAAGCAGAGCGAGAAGATTCTTTACTCAGATAGCCAGAGTGCCATACAGTTGGTGAAAAATCCAGTCTATCATTCGAAGACAAAGCACATCAGAAGGCGATACCATTTCACTCGCAGGGCAGTGGAGGATGGTGATATGTGCTTGGAGAAGATAGAGGGTGCAAAGAACCCGACAGACATGTTGACGAAATTTGTTGATATTGGGAAACTGAGGTTATGTAAAACCTCGGTTGGTCTTCTGTAGTTGTTGCTATAAATGTTGCGGTGCGGTAAAGTTATTGATGATGAAGAGATTTTTTTTTGAAAATGTATTTTTGGATGACTGAGTCAGTCTCCAAGTGGGAGAATTGTTAGGTAGTGGAGCCTGATTAATTTTAGGCTTTCCTATCTTTCCTATTTATTCTCTATTTTAGGCTTTCCTATTTATTCTCTATTTATTCTCTGTAACCAAAAATACTCTGATTTTATTAATATAAATATAGCTCACCACCGTGGAAGTTTACTCACGGGGTGTTACCACGAAATATTGGGTTTTCTCTTTCTCTCTCTAGATCTCTTATCTCTTTATCTTGAAAGTTCTTGTGTTCTTCATTCATCTAGTGTGTGTGCGTGAATTCGATCCTAACATCTTAGACATACCATCCAAAACCTTATAGGATTTCCCTAGACCTCACCTTGCTCATATCCTATCTAAGACTATCCTTGCCTAGAAGTTTAAAGTCACTATGCAAAATGGTTGCTAACCCAATTCATAAATCACCCATTGGACCTAATGAAGCTACAAAAACTCAAATAGACCTTATTTAACCAAAATATGTACTTTGGTCAAACATTCTAAAATAAATCTTTCAAAACTAAAAATCTTCTACGCAACTCATTCGATCACCTCAGGTAATGTGTCACTCATCCCCGCAAATCATAAAATGCATAGTGAAACTATGTAAAGGGTAAAAATAAGGAGGAAAAGTTGAAAAAAAAATAATCAACCATGACAATTGTTAAAAAGTAGTGAATAAGCACCAATTTGTTCACTTGCATAGTAAAATTGAAAATTGCCTCACTTTGATAAGAGTTGTTCACATTATTAAAATTGTAATTACTTAAACTTGATTGAGACATTTATGTTAGATTTTCTAGAATATTTAAGTAATTATATCCCAATAAAGAATGAAAAAGTTGTTGATACCTATAAAAGCAATTTTTAAAATTATATTGTGAAGTTTAAGAACTAGGCATTGACTTGATCGTCCTTTCTATAAAAAATGAAAAAGTATGCACTGCCATTTTTCTTACAATCCTGTGACTTCTTAGAAAAATGGTGTTTAATTTTATTATTTTAAATCAATTTTACTACTTTAGTATAGATTGGTATTCAGGTGATTCTTTCCCTTCCATTTTATTGATTAAAATACAAATTGTTTAGTTCATAGCTTAATAATGCAAAGCAACAAAAACATATACCGACTATGATCCTACATGAATATTCAGAGTAGTGCTTACACAATCTTAGTTTAACCTTTTAAAGGTAGATATGTTGTTTTAGATGGACTTTTGTCTCAGTAACAACCATACATAATACGGTTATTAAATCAAAGAAAACAAAATGTAATAATACAATGATGAAAAAAGATAGTGCGTGAATGATAAAAATAATACTAAAAAGAAAAACTAGATAACGCTTAGCTACCTACTACCTTCTACTCTAATCCTCTATCTCCATGTTACGCCCCGAGCCTACACCCTGTGCGAGACAGTCACTCGATGACCATTGCTGGTCTCGGGCAGACCCTTGGATTGACTTACATAACTCAGTAGAAGACAACAATCACACTTATAATGATAAAAGAACTTATCTGAACTGAATAATAAAATAACTGGGAATATCTTAAAGATTTAAAAATTCAACTTGGCAAAAATGGAAACCCAAGTCTTTAATATAAGAATGAAAATTTAAAGACTACTGAACTACTACATTGTCTATGAAGCCTCTAAACTGACTAAGATAGATGTTGGGAAAACCCCCACAACATTCTATTGAACTAACTAGAAAGCAATAAAAGATGTCCTCCGGAGTGCAAGAAGTCTCACTACCTCCGTCTGCATCACAATACGATGCAGGCCAACTGGAATCATTACATTGAATGTACGAGTTTGCGAGTTGGAATGCTAGTACAACATAGGCTAGAAAGAGATTATGAAAGAAACACTTACCTTGGTTTTTGTCAACTCATTAATAAATACTTAACTCATTTAAGTATAAAGCAGAATTAAACAAGTAACATTATAAAGAAAAGTTATTTACAAACATGCTATATACTCTGTGTGTATGCAAAGATACAAGAAACTCTGAGATGTATGTAAAAATATAGTGAACTGATGTATATGAAAATATAATAACTGATATGGGAGTTTCTCTAACCGACAACCATCACATAAGATCTATAGTGATAATACATCGATCTAACTCATTCTGTCAGCGCATCATATACCTGGCCAAAGGTGTAAGACTTGAACTGCCTAATGGATCAACTTGTCTACTGTGAAAAGGGTTCATCTACAAAGTATGACCCTTTTATATCCATTATGGCTACATGGTTTATGGGGGCTGTAAGTATTCTGAACTCTCCCCGTATCGGTGCTCACTCTAAAAATATACCGGTTCTTATGTTTTTAAAACATACTTACTTCTGTGGTTTGAGATTAGTGCTAAAAAACTTAGCTCAAAGACTATCTTGGAAATCTCAGTTTCCCTGCTTGCGTTATTTAGAAAGGTATTACTCTTTTATGAAAACTAGCCCGAAGGATCTTTGAAAATCTCAGTTTTCATTCTTGTTTAAATGTGAAAACAATTCTTTTAAACCTCTTTGGTAATACATAGTCCCCATATTATACTTCTTTAATTAAATAACTTCAAACTTCAAGTATTTACTGAACTCAAAACTTAAGTCTTCAAACAAAGGTACAATGTTTGTTAAAGACATAAAAACTTTAAATGACTCCTCTTAGTTGAGTCTTGATTTCTATTAACTTTAATTCTTAACTGCTCTTGACTTGACTATTAACTGGTCCTTGAAATAAATTATGGATTCAAGGGATTAGATTTGTGTTTCGAAAGATCTCATGATGTTTAGTAATGATTCTAGATAGCTAAACATGAGAAAAATTTAATAAGTCAAAATTTGAAGACGGGTCCGCTACGCGGAGGCAAAATTTAATGTTGGTTTAAAAATGTCTTTTTAGGCAAAACACATCATTTAAGCTCTGGGAAACGGAGCAGAATTTTTGATTCTGAGAATAGGTCGCGCGACCTACTTAAATATCTAGGTTTTGCTCGTCGAAATTTCTTTTTCGTTTTTTCCCAAATTCATCCAAACTCGGTTCTTTTTCTTAAAACTCTTTTAGATAAAGATACCCAACAAATGTACCTAAGAACCTAACCCAAAATGACCCCATAATGCGAAGTATCAAATTCAAAAACTTCACAACTCAAGCAATTCAAGAACAACACTTGAATTGTAGGAGAACGATCCCAACGTTATGACAACCTCACATACCTGTTTGGAGCAAGTTCCTTAGCGAAAATACCAACAGTCTTGGTTGATCTTGATAATTTTGACCTTTTTTCCTTCTTCTTTTCTCATCTCCTTTTTTGTTAGCCCTAGCGTTAAAATTCTAATTTTCTAAAACTAACCAAGTTCAGTCTTGAAAAATATTGAACTCCTAAAAACATAATAAATAAAAGGATAGCTAAAAGACTAAAATATCCTTAAAAATCCCAGATTGGATATTTTCTTAATCCGATAGCCCAACTTCAACAGGGCATAACTTACTCATACAAAGTCAAAATTGCATTAATTGGCGGAGTTGGAAATATCTTGGATATTTGGAAGTAGCTCTAAATGTCACGACCCAAACGAGCCGCGAGTGGCACCCACACTTATCCTCCTATGTGAGCGAACCAACAAATCTAAACCCCAACGTTTTACCAATATTTCAACCATAATGAACAAAATATAATGCGGAAGACCAAAACTCATTAATATAACCAATAAATAAACTTCTAAAGTATAATCCTTGTCATCCCGAAAATCTGGAAGTCATCACATCAAGAACATCTATCCTCAAATTACTAAGTCTAAGAGTAATTAAGAACTAAAATAAGTAAAACGATGGTCCATGTCCGAACTTCGAGGACATCAAGACGTGAATGAGAGAATCCAGTCCGAGCTAGGAACAATAGCTCACCCTGAAATCTGACGTGCTGAAGACTGGCTAGAGTTGCAGACGAGTTGAAGTCACTGGTGCACTTGCTGCACTCCACAAAACAACAAGAAGGAAAAATAAAAGTAGGGGTTAGTACAAGGAACTAGTACTGAGTAGGTATCATCGACCAACTCAAAATAGAAAGCAATATATATATGGAATAATAATGTAAAACCAACCACAATACTCAACAGGTGACAATCAACAAGTACAAAAACCATTGGCAACAACACCAAGCACATCTATGAGGACTCAAGCCTCCACACCATACTCATTTGGGAAATAGGTTCTTTGAGTTCGAGTATATGAACATGATTCAAGATTACTTCTCTTTACTCTTATCGGGTCGGAACGTGACACTCCGATCCCCTAATGCTACGTGTCGGAACGTGACACTC